>NW_028185284.1:205470-282964 GCF_003343005.1 Rhea americana
GCGGCTGCGCGGCACCTCTGGCCGGCGCGGGGCGGGGGGCGCCGGGGGGCTGCTCCCCTCCGCAGGGCGGCGCATCGGCGGCAGCGCGGCGGTCCCGGTGCCGCCAGGTTAGGCGGGACGGGCCCCCCCCCCCATGCACCAGAGTCAGAAACAGCACTCGCGGACCCACATATGCGGGATGTGGGCGAGCCTTTTGCTAGCAGGTCTTCCTGCCCCCTGCCCCGGAGAGAGCCCCCCGCTCTTACATGCGCCGTTACAAAGTTTGTGCGTGCTAGCTGAGCTACATATTCAGTCTGTGAAGCTCTAACACTCAGCGCGCTTTGCTCTGCACCCCGGTGGGTGCATCTAGCACAGCTCCTTGCAGCAGCGCTGAATTTGCTTTTCGGGCAGAGGCGTGTTCTGTAGCTGTTCCGCAGCCTTCCCCCTCCCTCAGGGCTGCGCTTGAACGTCTTCAAAGTTTGGCGGGCAACCGCTGCAGCATCGATAACCCTGCGAACACCGCAATCTGTGGCTTCCTCCCCTACCCCGCCCTGTGCGTTTACCCATAAAATAGCACCAGAGCGCGAACACAGATGGATTTGAGAGAAAAGTAAGCCCCCAAATTTCCCTCCGCGGCGGAGACCGCGCACGTCCCGCGTTTTCCTGTTCCCCCGCAGAARAGCGAGCGCGCTCCTACCTCTGGCGAAGGGACGGGACTGCTCACGGCGCCAGGCGCAGACCGCCGAGGGACGACGCCTGCCCCGACACCCCGCGCAGCGGGACCCGCTCCGGGGCCATCGCGCGGTGAATGAAGGGGCGGGCCGGCCGGGGGCGGAGGCGGGCTGAGCCGGGCCCGGGGGGCCGAGCCGGGACCGCGCCGCGGCTGCCTCACCGCATCGGGACCCGCTCCGGGGCCATCGCGCGGTGAATGAAGGGGCGGGCCGGCCGGGGGCGGAGGCGGGCTGAGCCGGGCCCGGGGGGCCGAGCCGGGGCCGCGCCGCGGCTGCCTCACCGCATCGGAATGCGGGCGCGCGCCCCGCGCCCCGCCCTCGCGCGGGTGTAACGGTCGCCGGGCGCCCGGCCGTTACACGCGAGGCGGATTCTGTTGTTTTAAATCGCCCTCCTCGCCGCGCGGGGAGCGGCGCCGTGGAAACAACGGCTCGATTGAGGAGTTGGCTGAGCGGCGCGGCGCTCTGCCTCGGCTCTGTGCTCCGCTGCCAGCCGCGATCCGCGGGAAGAAAGGCTGGAGCCGGTGGAAGTGGGAGGGGGTAAAATACCGCCCTGCTTCCAGCTACATGATGGAAAAACACAGGGCCGGGGGACGCGGCTGGGCACCTTCGCGTGCGAGCTGCTCCARGCGGAGTAAAACGACGAGAAAAACAGCCTCATAAAATAACGCGTTGTGAACGCGCATTTTAAAGGAAACGTTTTTTTTTTTCTTTAAGAGGTGAAAGTTGGCCATAGATAACACACAATTTTACTGTGGGCAGTCATGTATGAAGGACACCAGTTCTCATAACTAAGGTATGTGGAGACTGTGTCCCAGTACAGAGTTGTAAAACTTACAGTTAATTTACTTCATTCCCTTCCAATGTAATGAACTTGTACTATTTTCTAAGGGGAGAACAAATTTGAAAGCTTGAAACTYGGGTTTACTACTGTACGTCACATACTCTATTCACTTCAGAAATCAYGCTGTAGCTCATTATAGTAATTGTCGTGCAAGGCTAATAGAAATGCAATAAGGTGTATTTATACCATATAGAGAATAATCACAATGGAGAAAGTCAACAATTCAAGTGTGTGACAAAAGTCAATGAATTTTCCCACTAAAAGCCTACAGAAGTTAAAGATTTTCAAAAAAGTTGCATTAATTTTTTTTTAACACAACTACACGCGGACATAGTACTACATTTTTTATTCACTTATGACTTCCTAACTTTACATTTATTATTTAGTTTGAATCTTTCAGTGGCTTAAAGAGTCTAATTATTAGAACAAAGAGTTAAAATATGCCTGGTGTCACCAACCACCTCGATCTTTTTAGCAGCATATAGTCAAAATCATTTAGTGCTTAGGAGACATGAGAATGGTCAGTCTAAACTAAATTTTTATTTGATTTTAATTAATTAAAATTATCTTGACTGAAGATATTAACCATTCTATGCTGAAATAAATATATTGGATGAAATAYGGGTTCAAAAGAAAATGCAATATTCACTTTGCCTGCAGTGTGGCCCGGAATTCACTCGTTGCATACAATATTGTCAAAAGCAAAAAAAAAAGTTATGCCATTGTTAGGAGTAAAACTTGAACAGTAAATCTTTGCATTAACTTTCCAATATATGTTCTGTTTTCAATTTGCATGCCTATAATTTGTATATTTTTGAATACGTCCATATATTCTTTCAGTATGCTGAACGCTGACCCAAAATACATTAATTTAATAATAATTATACTTTTTTTTAATGTCAGAGTCAGAGCATAACTTCATAACAAATYATGCACATATTTTCAGCACTACAACAGCAGCAATATATTATCCTCTAAACATAAAGGCAGCAGGAACATTTCCATGGAAGCTTTTCCCAGCTTCTTTCTGCTTTTTCATTTGTTTAAAAAAGTGCAGGAAAATTACTATCACACTTTTCCAGTGGAAAATATATATATAAATTTTCCCTTCACAACTCGTTAGGATTTGATTTTTTTTTCAGCTTGCAAAAGTACAACAAAAAGTGTATTATACTGAAAAGAAAATGACACACATTACAGAATGGAAAATTTTTATAAGTCATTGTATCCTTGATTCAAAAAAACATATTAAGACGTCTGTCTAACTTCAAGTACATAAGACATCAGTAGACAACATACCAGGGATCAATAACATGCTCAAGCAATTTGTTGTATTAAGGATCTCTTCCTCAGATCCAGCTCCTCACCTGTAAATTGTAGATTTGGATGCCTAAGAGAGACATTGGAAGATTATTTAGCAAGATTTTAAAATACTGTGATAATGGGAGATACTAATATACCTCTAGATGAAAAACTATGAAAATTACAAGTCAGATACAATGATGACATGTACTCCCTGCAAAATAATTAGATGGTCATTTCATGTGGAATGCTCTCAATACTGTAGGAAAGAAGAAACCTTCAGGATTCTAAAGTGGCAGGACTGCTGTTTTCTGACTTAGATGCCCTCTTCCTAAATTGTTTTTAAGTGATAATTGTTTTTAAGTGTTTAAAAAATTGCATCCCTGAAAATGCAACTTAAGAACAAAAGTTAAATATGAAGGAATAACATGTCTAGGTGTATCTAAAATAAATAAGTTCCTGTCTAATGTTTTAAATACGATTTCTGTGTTTAAAAACAAATCAAAAGGCACTCATAGGTCATGATAAAGACTAAYTTGCAGTTCAAATACATACACAAAAGCCATAGTCATTCACTTTCAACATAAGTAGATGGTGCTCTGGGATTCTGCAAGTAAATTTTCTTAGGAAGAACCTCCCTCCTGAATGTAATGGTCATTTCCTTGGTGATGTGTTGGAAAGGTGCCAACTGCAATATAGTTCCTTGGGTAATTTGCTTGCCTCCCTTACTTTGGTAGTCATACATTTTGGATCTCTTTTCTCTCTTCCTGGTTGCACACAATACAGAATTCCCTTGAACAACAGTCACTGACCATCTTCCCCAACCAGTTYGTCCATGAGGTGGAAGTCCTTTTAGGCACTCAGTAGCATCCCAGACTCCACTTCCTCCCTGCTGCACACCTGTACCGGAATCTTGCAGGGGTAAATTTTGAGCTGCTTCACCTCAGCACTGTACGGACAAAAAAAAAGTTTTCYGCTGGACTGGACTTGACTTGTAGATCATAGTTTCTTTTAAACGTTGATACCTTGAAGTTTTACTAATCTACGATTATATATAGTATTTAAAGATAGAGAAAAATACAGGAATTTGAGAAAACACTGGTATGTCTTTTAGTTCTCACCAGCAACAATCTTCTGGCTACCATGTATTTTGGAGTTTGGGTTACACAATTTATTTAGAGATGATCTTCAAAGTGATGCATAAATATTAAATCACACATATCTCTGCAAGATGGTATTATTCATATTATACGGATGGGTAAACTAAAGCAATATGAGTTTACTTAGGTGATTTTCCSAAAATTACAGAGAAAAAGTAACTAGAGTGTTGGGATCAGAACTGTACAATACCTGAATTTTTCCTATGCTCAGTGTGAACACTGATGGCTTGCCTAAAATCTGCATTGTAATATATAAACATTTTTTCTTTAATCATTGTACTTTATAATAATATTTTAAAACAATTTAACAGATTACATAAAACACTTAAAATGTGTTTTTAATTTTAAAAAAAATGTATAGCCAAAAGGTTTTTCCTCAGGCTTTCCTCCAAAATTCACCCTTCAGCTAGGACTAAAGAAAAGCACACACACGCACGCGAAGAAAAATCCTAAAAGAAAATTAGAAACACATGAAAATAAGGGCAGATAATATTTTCTCAACCGCATTCTGGTTCCAGTATAGCAAAAATTTCAGTGATTTTTCTAATGAATACAGACTTTTGAGGGGGAAGGAACACATAGGCCTTATCTATAACTAATTCCCTTTTTCCTTTAGACCAATTACCATTCTGCTCAGGTATAGCTACCAGATACATGATCTGCTGTGTCAGAGCCAACTCAGCTCTTTCTCAGCAGAATTATTTCAATCACAAGGGGATTCTACCCTATGAGAAGTTTTTATGGACAGACAAGTCTCAGCTATGACAACAACGGTCATAGTGAAGGCATGATTTTGAAACTATTTTATTGTAAATTGCTAAACCAGTAATATCAGTATCATTTCCATATYGATTCAAAATAATAAACACAAAGAAAACAAAATACTTGAGTTGCAGACTTGTCTTTTTTTTTTTTACTACTATTAACACTGTACTGGAAGTTTCTAATCAAGCCTGTTAYTTTACAAGTGTTCTAGTGGCCTTGTAGCTATATTAAAGATTTCATGCCACTTTACATGATGTGAAGTTTTATTTACCCATCTGATTATTATGGATCACAGCAGCAGTCCTRGGAGTGATTCTAAAAATCTAATGAACATGCTCAAAGACTTTTTGATATTTAAATTAGGAAGAAATAATATAAGTAAMTGCTGAAAAAGACGAATAAGCTTTTTTTTTTAAAAAAAAATGACCTTAGCTGCTTGGCTTTCAAATCATTAGTGCAGTTGCCAGTCTTTGGAAGGAATACCAATGTTTTTGAGGTAAGTTTTAAAGAATAATGTTGCTTTCAGATATCAATAGAAAATTTCTGATAAGAGTATTTATAAATACGAAATCATTGCATTATGGCTTTAATTCTTTTCTTGKTCAGACAGGTTTTAATCTGATAAATTTCCTATTTCAGTGAAGTAACTCTTGATAAGAACCAAGTTAAAGAAAGCCTTTTATGCCTCAGTTGTATTATCATTTAACTTAGATGCATTTTTAGTATTAATTTTTACTACACCATTATTCCTTGAAAGTTYTGAAAGTTAGAAAACATACTTGAATACAAGTTCTTAAAACTTTGGAAGAATAATTTTTATTTACTTCACCCTACAGTTCAGGGTGTATTGCAAACTATGAAGGTCAAACAAAAATAATAAAGGTATTACACTATAATTTTCTGTTAAATCTCCCTGAAAACAGAAGACAGAATATATTTGTCTATTAATGAATGATGATTTGGGGTCAAGAATAGTACATAAAAATTAATGATAGTAAAGTGGCAAGTGACACCACACATAAAGAAATGGTGACATTCCAGATCAAATTATAGAGCCATCTATGAAAATCTTGAGTATTGAGAAAACACCTTAATTACTTGATCAAGTTCCCAAACAGTTTCAGATTTAAAGTTCCTCAAATGGACATTAAAATCTTTTATAAATTAAAAATTATAGCATTTGTTGTTTCTTGAATAAAATTACATGATGCAACCTGGAAGGAATGCTATCCTGAGTTGCTGAACAATATAGCCTGATTTAGCTGAGCTAATTAGACGTATCTATCTTTATATAATCTCACTAAGTGTGAAGGATCACATTTTGAACAGCATTTTATTTTTAGTCTGTTTCCCCTAATCTACATTTTCAAAAAACCTTTATCAAAGGCTGTGCTGCTATCATCTCTATAGCCTTTACTTTGAAGGCAAAACTATTATTTTACTCAGGGCTTCACTTCATCAGCAAACCAAGAAATGAGCTGACTGTTAGCCCTCTCATCTCTGCAAACAGGCAGCCAGGACAATGCGTTGTTCATATAATAAATTATAAATCTTGTGTTGTCTTCAGTGCCTATGTTTGAACGATGGCCAGTCGGCAGGGCCAGTTCACAGTATACAGTTCCTTTTACTGGCAACCTGTGGCCAAATTCAAGAACCAACAGAAGACTTGGTTTAGGTAACCAACCAGAACGATTAATGCCATGAGAAAATTAAAGAAAAATTTTGTATATTTTTCTTGTCATATATCTGAAAAGTCTAGGTGCCAGCATGATGGGCATATTATAAAGCACGTAGTTACAAACTACGTTAGTATTTTTGTTCTTAACATTAAGATGCTTCAGTCTAGATGAGTCACGATATATTCTACATAAAAGAAAAAGTTTATCTCAAAATCTTGCAATGTTTTCCTGTGAAATTTGGCAAAGATGTTCCCTTACATAGATATATGTATGTACTTTTATTTATTAAAAACGTGAAGAGGGGAAGGGAATCCCCTAAAGTTCTCTCTCTCTCTTTTTTTTTTTTTTGCCTTTCCAATGGGCTGCTGTTCTTTCATATCTTAATTCTGATATTTGCTATTAATATAATTTGTTACTTGTGCTACAGAAACACTTCTAACTACAATCAAATAAGACCATTTAACTTATATATACACAAAGTTTAATATTCACAGATTTTTGTCCTCAAAATGTTCTTAAAGGTTATGACTATAGGTGAAACATCATCAGCTCAAGGCTAATCTTTAATAAGTTTCTAGTGATTGAAATAGTTAATAATGAACCCACTTGCTAATATTACACAATCTTAGCATCAAAACCATGAGATTTTAGATGTCTACAATACCCATCCTTTTTTAAAACAATACCAAAATGAAAGTACCTTTTTCAGAAACTTACATGTTTTGAAGTGCTAACATGGTTATTACTTGGTTCTTCCCAGACTGCTTAAGAGTCTAATCTTATTAAAAACAAAAAAACAACAAAAACCCCACAAGCATCTCTAAGTTACTTCCAGTTTTCTAATAAAAACTGAAGTTGCTGGAATTACTAACATATAAAGACTGTAGAATGGAGCAAAGTCTTGTATAAAATGAAGATATATACAACTCAACTAAAAGTTTGTCTCATTCTGAAATTAAATATTTAGCYAGTCCTTTTTAGAGTCTGTTCTAATAGCAAAACAGGAATGTAAAATTTTATGTATAAAGTCTAAAGGTAAATGAGCTATCTTTTATATAAGCTTTTATTATATCATTTATATGAATTTATAAATAGAGTTTAAATAACTGGCAGCTTTTACTGTTCAGTCTAGTAAAAACACATCTTAAAAACACACTGAATCCAGAGTCTCTGAACATCTTCATCATGTRTTTGTTCATGTTCGCTATATTCTCCTATCCTGCGTAAGTAGTTGCAAGACAACAACTGCATTTACTTTTGGAAAACGAATGTCTCCAGGACCCCAAAATCAGTCCGCACACAAAACTTTAGTAAGTGCTTAAGTGCTTTTAGGAACCACTACTCTAGAAAAGAGATACTTACWACCACAGAGATTTATATAACTGAACAAGAGGGTTAGAACAGGAAAAAGGAAGCAGGTTAACAAAGTGAGTAGTTAGTGATTAAATTTAAAGAAGAATTCAAAGTCTAAGAGCCATCAAGCAGGCAAATTAATCTTAAGTCTCCATTGGGCAATTTGTGATCTACATCTTAYGAGAAGTTAGGCCAGGAGAAGGCAAGGTCTCATGTCACATCATACAGAGGCAAATTCATCCTTATCATCCTTGCATTTTTGAATCCCTCAGTTCTATTGCATATAGATAGCTTCCAAATGGAAAGCATAATTTAGACATTGTTCACAAAACCAAGGTGGGTTTTATTATACAACAGAGTGTTTATTTAAAAAAGAAAGCATGCCCTCCCGTGTGTCTTTTTCAAATCTAGTTCTCAAATGAGAACGTAACACTACTCTCTGTTTTTCTCATTAAAAGCTATTGAACTGAGGTAGATTCCAGTATACATTTAAACTGGTAGCTTCTTGCAATCCAGCAAAAATAAATTTGAATCAATTCCATTAAGAAAACATATGATTGGACTACCCCCAATATTCCAATTAATAATCAATTATTTTCACCATCTTTGGTAAGCATTTGCTAGTGCATGTGAATTCTGGAGACATAACCAAAGTTTTTTTTTTACACTACTTCAACATTTAATACTTTCAAAAAGACCGCAAGAAGAAAATTCTGCTAAGTGATATGTTGAAAGACCTATCTTGTCCAATGTTGAAAGACTGCATTCTGTAATTTTAAATTTAAAAGCAATCCACCGTTCAGGTTAAGCTTCTTTATAGTTCTGTTAATAACATGACATCAGCTGTTGCTATCACTGTGCTCTTGTGTGTGGTGTTTCTCATATTAGCAGCAGCCTTTGATTGATACATTAACTCAACATTATTTCTTTGATAGCTAGGAACATAAAAGATGTATGTGAAAACCTATTYGTTGTCCATGTAGTTTTGCTATTCAGTGCTTGATGATTCCTCCTTTTTAGAAGTGATGACAATAGAGAATGAAAATACAGAATGTATTGCTCTAAGCAGTAGATTTATGAAAGAGAGAAACAGGTCCGTTACCTCCCCAGATTATTCAGAAAGAAGGTCATGAATAGTAATTCACACCTTTTCTGCAATTCTAATGTAGCATTCCGCTAATGAATTAATTGGTAGAAAAATAAAGTGAAAAACATCTTTTAGTACTGTAATAGCATCCACAATTTCCTGGTAGGCACTTCAATGCTTTATTTACTTATTTTTATAGATTTCAATTTTATCCTTTATTTTTATAATTTGTTCTTTGCTTATAAAATTAAAAAAGACATGAACTTTGCACTATCTAGGATATCTTTCTCCCTCCAAAGGGAACATTATTAAATTTACTGTAATTTCTAAATATATATTTCACAATCATGTGAACTTTTACTACTAAATATTTAAAAAGCCCTTCTACTTGCATTGTCACATCAATGCATAAAATTTTGTATCTAGTCCTGAACAGTTTTGCATAATCTTAAATAGAACAGATCTTTAGTAAAGCATTCTTTCTTTTATAATAAAAACAAAACAAAGTATACTTCAGCTTCTGTTTTAATGTCAGTTGAGATTCCTTGCAGTAATTCCTTCCACATCTGCTCTGCAGCTTTCAGCTTTATAAAAGCAACATCTCCCAATTTCCTTTCATCAAAATATCCATATGCTGTATTTTAGGGACATGTTGTTATATTTTAACACAGAGGCACCGATTATAACTTGGATCATATGCTAAGGTTAAGAAAACAAATACATGTGGTTATTAGGCATCTAATACCGAAAATGCCAAACCAATCAGAGAAAAATTCCTCCAAGTGTGATATCAAAATAAGCACACCTGAAATTTTCACCAAAATTGTAAAAATAAAATGAAGACGTAAACAAACCCCTGAAAACCAACAGATTCTAGTGACCTAAGATCATATGTAGTCCAGATTATTGCATTAAGAATCGTTTTTGAGAATTGTTTCAGAAAGATATGGGAAGGACTAAATAATTTGTTCACAATACAAAACATTAGCCTTTAGAAGATTTTATAGTGTTGGTTAGCCCCTTTAATTTAGCATGTGTAAGTTGCTAGTGTGTTGTAAAGCTCACTGAGTTTCAAGTGAATAGTTCATAAAACAGGAGTGTTYGCGGGGACAGGGAGTACAAGATGTATGATCTCAATCGTATTAGTCTTCATTATGTGAAGATCATTCAGGATTAGAAGAGTTTTGCAGTGTCCTGACCAATCTGCCATGCTGTTTTCCTTTTTTGTGCCATCACTGACTCTTCTACAGACATAATACACCTTCCCTTTGAGGTGCAAGTATAGTGACTATCCTCACTTGCACATCTAACAGAAGGCAGTAAGTACAACTGAGAAACTGTATGTGGCCAGCATTCTTTATACAAGATTGTACATAAGCATTGTATGATTAATACAAAAGTTAGGGGGCCTAAAAATATCAATTAATCTCAAGAGAACTAGACACTGCTTAAAAAAAGATCCAGCTTATTCTTTCTTGCTTCTGCCTAGAAGTTCCTAGTGCACTGAGAACATTTACACAGGAGAAAGTAAATGTGAAGAATGTTTTTTTAAAAATTAATTATCTGCCTGCAGAGAGGAAATCTGTCCTCTCACAAAAATGGAATCAGTAAAGACTACAAATAAATGCTTTAAATCCTGAAATGAAGCTCTAAATATCCCATAAAAGGAGATGAAAGGTAAATTAGAAAAACATGTTACAAAATGTCTGTGGACACTACAAAACTTGGAAAGAAAACAGTGTCTTTAAAAAAATACAGAAGAGCTGAATCAAATTGCCAAATATATTCCTCTTGAGGAAAACAGTACATAACAGTTTGTTGATCTAAACTTTGTCATCTAGAATGTTACCGTTTAATATAAAATAGCACCATTACCTAGAAACTAGCGTTTCCTGGTTTCAAGACAAACATAAAAAAATTTGTAGGTTTAACACTGGTTCTCCTATTTTCTTCATTCTAATCCTGGGATAAGAGTTGTAAGCTGAAGTGAGCAACACTGTCAAGGGTATTCTCATATAATCAGAGAACAAACTGTTCTTTCTCTTCCTTAAATCTGTATGCACCCTGTCTATGTGAATGCATCAGGAGAGTCTTGCTAGAGAGAATTTGCCAATGAAAGACCAATCATTTTCCCCACACATGCTTTTCCTTTCCCTTTTCTTCCCTCCTTTCAAGTGAGCATGAGACATACAAGGCTATTCAATAGAACTGGGAAAGGCAAAATGATTTATGATAGAAGTTTTCATTAAAATTTGCCAGTTCCACTCATGAAGGAAATACAGTTTCTATGATATAAAATACAGTATCTATAAATTCTAAAGTCTGCACAGTAGAGAATCTATTTCACACCTTCCCTCCTTAAAAATACAAGGAGGCTGTATGAGGACTGATCACATCATAAACTGGAAATGGCTACTTTTTTTTTTTTTAGTACAGAATGGGAACTAATAAATTGCAGGGGAAATACAACTTTGATTCTGGCAAGCAAGGCAGAATAGTGAGATGAGTAACACAAGGAGAGAATTCTTCTGGGCTAGAAAGACTACCTTGCTATTTGTAGTCCTCCCAGAGGAGATTTCAGATTATGATGTTTTTCTTTAGCATTCTTCATCTTTAATAATGGAGAAGAACATTTTGCCATATGGCAAGAGTGAAAAGCATTGGCTATCAGTGCTCTCATATGGCTATTCTATGTCACTACTGCAAATAAGAGAAGGTAAAGCCTTATTCATACTATATAAAGATGTTTAATGAATAATTTAACTCATCTAAGCATTGGCTGCCATAAAATACTTCTGGTAAAGTGAAAAAATAAAATCAGGATTAATTTTTTAAAACATCCTGATCACAGCCTGATAGACACTGAACAGTTTTTATGATAATACAAACATATTTGTCTAAAAAAAGGAGAACACATAAAATGCATATTAATGTATCTCATTCACAGTGCACTTTATATGAAAGGGAATTGCAACATAGCCTTTCCAAGCAATATTAAACAGATTTTTACTCTACTTCAGTGTTTCTTAGCTTCTCAAAACTTTCCAGTATTTCTTATAAAACAGAGTCACACTTACTTAGTGCCAGCTAACACCAGCAAAAACCTTCCAGCTAACTTTCCAGTGAAAAACAGGCTGACAAAGTATCTAGCTCTCAGTATTTAAACATATCACCTCCCTCTCCCTACTATTTCCCACCCTTTAATTAAATTGAAGTTGAAACAGTTGTTCCCAAACTCTACTCTCCTCCAAGCCTGTGACTTCTGTGCTCAAAATCTTACTAAGTTTTCCATTTTTAGCTGGTTGGACTGAACAGACTCTCTTCCTGCACACCTGGCCCTGTCTGTACCCTTAAGCTATGGTGACCAGATCAACACTGCTACTGAAAAACCCTGGCATTAGAAACATTTGGCAATACTACCCTAGGGATTAGAGGCTAGAAGATCTACAGACACTGCCTGAGCACCAGCACCTAAGTAACACGCTCAAGAACTATTTAGACCTCCCCCCCAAAATTATAGCAGAACAGCCACTACACCTGTAACCCCCTTGACTTGAACAGGAGAAAAACAGGAGGCAGTAGTTACATGCTCATCAACTGCTCAGCCAGCACATGTACCCTATTTCTGTACAAAATTACAAGTGACTATTATCCTAAATTCATCCTAACTTGTCACAAACTACTCCAAAGAATTTCAAAAGATACTGCCTTTTTTTTAGAATGCTTCGGACATATACTAGATATACAGACAGGATAGTGTTCAGCAAAATCATTACTAATGATGATACACCGATTATATTACAACCTCCCTTCCAAACCCACTGAAGTTCATATGCAGATGGCAGGTCCCCTTCCCACTTCAACTGCATGTTTTGGGGCAAAACACAGCTTACAGAATTTCAGAGAACAGTGTCAAAATCCTCCTGTACTCATGTGAAATATAAAGTGTTTTATTTTGAATGAAACAGAGTGCTGGATGTAGATTAAAACATGAGAGAATGGAAAGCTTTGAATAGGATTTTAGTAAGTAGCTGAAAAGGACAAGCCCTGTATAGCCATATAAGTGCTTTGATAGCATTTGGACTCTATTTAAACTTAGATATTTATATAATGCTGTATACACATTTGTATTGAAACTTGTCTAAAACTGCATTTTGAATTTTAACTTTACACAATGAGAAGACAGCCCCACCTACTGACAGAACAGCCACACTACAAAGTAGGAATTACAGTTTAAAGTTAGTCTGTTGTACTTACYGACATGAAAACATGAGAATGTCTTCTTTCTGCTGATCTGTTATACATCCCCAGAATCACTTTACACCAGCAGGCCTAAATCCAGTTTCTAGTCTTCCCTTTACTCAATAGGTAAGCTCAGATGACAAAGTAATTTCTCATTTTCAGACTCCTTTTCAGAATTTACTGCCACTTGACAGGATAAAACAGTGAGAAAATTTATTCCTTATTGTCAGAAAATTCAATACAAAGTTAACTGATGACTCAAAAGAATCAACAGAAACCTATTAGAATGTTTAATCTGCAGATTATAGCTCTTGTATTGCCTCCAATTTGGAGGAGGCTAAGAATATTTTATTAAGTACCCTCTAAATATTTTGTAACTTTGTTGAAGTTTGTTTTCCCAGTAGAAGCTGCGATATTGTTTTTCCTTTGAAAGGTTTTATATTTGCTTTATTTCAAGTGAGTAAACATAGATATACAATCTTGTTCTAAGAATCTTAATATTTACAATATCCATAGCCACCTATTCAGTATGTCACTAGCAGTCTGTAAGTAAGGTTGTTGCCTATCCAAGTATCTATTTTCCCTTTCCTTTAACAGTTACTAAATTTCTATCCTTATTATCAAGGGACTTTTTTTAATAAAAATTCCAAAGAAACTATGGAAGAACTTTCCCAAGGGAAAGTTGTGAAGATTCTCCACAGAAATCCTTCACAATTAGTTAGTTTTCTCCTGCCTGTCACAGCCCGAAAAACAGATGGCATCAAGTCAGCCTACGATAAGTTAATTTGGGGGTATGTAAGGTAAAGAGGAGAGTAGTATGTAGACAGACTAACACTTCTAGTAACTCCCTATTATGTAACTAGTCTTCCCTCATTTTGTTTTCCTCTATAGTACCAAGTAAAGTTGCACATAAGTAAAGATTCATTATAAGCACGAATCTCTCAAGCAGGCTAACTCCCTTGCCCGTTTCGCTACCTCCTGGGTCTTACAAAGCCAAACAAAACAGCAGTCTGGGGAGAGGAGCACTTTTATAATGCTAATATAAACTACAGTCTTTCTGTGACATGTATCAAAGTGATGGTGGTTTTGCAAACAAGATAATCAATCTTTCTTCTGCTCTTTCTCTTTGATGAGAAGTTAATTGAATTGTTGAAGCAACTAGGTAATGGGAAGCACTGGGACAAGCCAAGAATCACCGTGTTGCATAAGCAAGACTACTCAAACCAAGACCATTCTCCTTGAGATGAAACATGGAAAGAAAAGACAAAACAAACAAACAAAAAAAATCAAACTGCCACTTGGAAACAGGAAAATTTAACTTTACTGACCTGTTAATGTGATACAGGTTTTCCAGTTAAGGCACTGCTGCATTGAGAAGGCTAATTGAGCTTCTTGCAACGTATAAGTGATATATTAAAGAGTACCATAATTGGAGGCATATGCTCATATTTAACAGGGACTATGCTTGGTTAACAGTTCTTTCATAAAGCTTTTACAATCATTACATTCAAATATGTTCTAATAATCAATAAAAAAAGAAAACACAAAGATTAATTCTTCAGGTTCTTTTTATTATCAATTGTGAATATAAGCCTCTTATGAAAATATTCTTAACATTTCAAGATATAAGAATTGTCTATAAAAATATAATACTACGTAACAAAGCCAGTAATGCTACAAAACGTATCATTCAACATATGTTTAACAATATAAAGGACATAATAAAAATCCTTTATTTAATGCTGAGGGTATCTTTACCCCATTTTTGTCATATAATAGCTCACATAACATATGAGATTACTCATTCTGATGCACAGAAGTGTTATCACCAACAATTTACAGAACTCTACGTTCTGTCGCAAGGTTACCTGCATCTGCAGGAATATGACATTACAACATTCTTTTGAATAGGCAGTTACAATCAGAAAAACATTCCCTTGGTAACTGCAATGTCCTGCTGAAGTCAGTGTTACACATCTGCTGTTGGCATTACCGATCCTGAACGCGTCTATGATCAGAGATCATACTTCTGTTACTTTCATGGGATCGATGCCAAGGGGGAGTCAGATTCTTCCCGACTACTGCCAGTTTGCAAAGGAACTTCTAAGGATGCTGCCCCTTTAAAAGTTAGCTTTCCTCCAAGAGACACCTCYGGAACAAAGCTCATTAAGGAAAAAAAATGATGGGGAAGAAGTCTATATGATAAAGGTATTAAAATCCATCTTGTCGTTAACAATTACACAAATACCCATCTTAAAAACACCTCTGGAACTGGGAAAGATCCCAGTTTAAGGTTTCAGGAAAAAAAATACAGCTTGAATTTGATATTTCACCAATGCTCTTATGCCGAGGTCACTCCCTTTCTGGTGTTAAGAGAAATGTAAGAAATCCATTTTAATTACATTGACTGCCTTGATCTACACAATGAGCTTCTTGAATTCCTAGTACGGGTGTATTTAGAGAGCTTTTAGAGCAGATTTTGACAATAAACTTAACCTAAAAGTAATTGGCTGCTGCACAGTGACAGTATATAGCTTTTTCAGCTTTACATAAAGGATTCAAGTACATAAGGCTTTAAGGCTACAAAGTCCTAATGAAGACGCAACAGCTAATCAGTGTTTTGCATAGTTAAAAAAAAAAAAAGCTTAAATTGACACATCAACAACAATTAAATATTTTTACCCTAGATTTATGGACAAAACAAACAATAATTATTTATTACTCTTTCTATTCAAGGCATATTGATATCAATATGTTGAAATTCAAGAGGAACATAAATAACTTCATAGCAATTGCAATGCAACAATATTCTGTAATACCACATGGAAAAATTTAGAAAATGAAAGTACATTTATCAAACTTTAAAATACTATAATCATCACTAGAGGACAATAGAGATGATGAACACTAATAATATGTTTGTGACTCAAAACGTAGAAAAAATAACACTTGAGACCCTGAGAATTTCTTGTTATAAAACAAAAAAAGCTTTYAAAAGTAAGAATCAGAGGGAAAAATAAAAAGGTATAAAGTTTTAGAATCATCACCAAGAAAAAAAAAAATTCAAGGTTCAGCCAGTTTCACTTCGTAAACCCTGGGGGGAAAAGTGCAATTATCCTACTGGGAACTGCAGCAAAATATTTTCAATTACTATAAAATAGTATTTTTGGTAATTATGTTTTTGTATAATTCAGAGTAAAATCTTAAAGGCTTTCAAGAAAAACTTAGTTTTCAATTTTTAAAGTTAAAATTAATTGATTGTCTTCTCAAATGTAGATTGAGGCCGTTAAAAAAAAAAGAAAAACTTAGAATTTAAATCTACTCTTGCAAAATAACCTGGAAAAGCAAGTTCCAGAGGTCATGCTTTATGAAGAGAACATATGACTACAGAACCACTAATTAAAGCCCATCATTCTCACACTTAAGCAACTCTCTGAAAGATATTTTAAAATCAGAAAAATGCTCCAAAAATACCATTCTACAACACAGGAACTTGTTTAGATAGTTACTTTAAGAACATATTAAATGTTCATATCTCATCTGAGATGCACTTGCTCAGCTCTTTATAGAGCTGAATATGAGAATACCTATGGAAACAGTTTCCTTTTCAAACAGATGCAAAAAACCTCCAGATTTATTCTGCTTTTCTCTCCATAAAGACAAAATTTTGAGAAGGTTTAGGAACAGCAAAAGAGAATAACTAGATGGAGCCTCAGACAGCCATTTACATTAGGATGAAGCAAAAAAATTTTTAAGTTTCCAATTTCAGCACCAAGTTATTGGTTTCAGGTCTGCTTACTTTTTGCACTTGCATACATATCTAGTGCCAAAAAAAAAGTCCTTTTTTCCATAGTCTGTATTTTTGTAAGTGTAAGCAAGACTCATAACCATTGCAATCATATGTGACTTAGATTTTTTCAACAAAAACTTGCACATTATTTTTATTTTGTACCAATGGAACAGCATCCATAAATTATAATTTTAATTATTATCCAATTCCCCTTCTTAATACTTTGACACTGTCATCAAGCTCAGGTTACTCTGTTTTTGCTACCTCCAAGAGTCATAGAAAAAGGTTTTTTAGCTAGATCAGCTCCTAGGACCAGCTCACCACATAATCAGACAAGCACTAGCACAAGGGGATGGGCCAAGACCAGCTAACAAGCCAAATAAACATCAATATGACCTGCGGTGGGACTGTACCTTTATGAGTGTCAGTTCAAACACAGTCATATTAAACTTGGTCAGAAGCAGTAAATAATGTGTCCTTCCCTCTCCTGGGAACTGTTGCTCAATGGCAAGAATGACTGAGCAATAGAAGAAACAGTCCCAGTTTACAACACCAAGAATTAATAGAAACAGGTGCCAAGCTGGAATTTCAGTATTACACTGCGCTGCAAAGAGATGTGGAAGCAGTTTCAGATCATTCTGGACCATGCTGGGAATAGCTGAACATCAGCTTTGAGGAGAAGCAGAGAATGGACAGCTATAGACAGGAACTGCTTCTGTCACAGAAGCATAACCTGCTCGTGTCCCTAAACCAACACTGTGAATCTACATACATTTAAAAACAGAATCTTGCACAAAAACAGCTCCTACCATCTAGATGCATCTCAAAGCACTATACAGGTTCCAATCCTTCAGGAATCAACTACACTAGATCTACCCTGTTGGTGGGTTGCAGTGCTTACTGGCAAAAGAAGTTATGTGACTAGACATCTGTAAATCAAAATAATAGGTATTTTCTTTTCCAAAATCATCAGAAGTAGTGTATGAAGTATGGAGAATATGACATTACGCTCCTTTAAGAAAGTACTGGAGCAAGTGTAAATGACTAAAGAGAACCTCATGATACAAAGTAAAGGGCCAAATTAAGATACAAGTTAAATCATTCTTTAAACACTACTGAGATAAGACCCAAAAGTACGGAAGAATCCACTCGGGAAAATTACCCCACACGAYACTGAAAATACATTCCTCCTCAAACATGAGGGGAACATCAACAGCAGGACTCAGTTTTTCCTTAGTGTTTGTTGTTATTAAGATACAGTCTATCAAAATAAGAAACCATGCAAGAGGCTAGCTGCAGATTTAGCAGCAGCAGCAGAAGTGGGGCTGAAGCTGCAAACTAGCCCCACCTGATACAGTGTGCATGCCTCCATGTCATGAGTCAGGTATGCCTAACTCCGCTCTCCCATTCTTTAGTCTCTCTGCTATAACCTTGGCTAACTCAGATTTTCCATGAAAATGCAATTAGTCTGGGCTCTCCAGTACATTCTCAGGAAACAGGATGGTTTACAATAAAGCATTTACCTAAGTAAGGTCAAGAGAACTTAAACTTGGTCTCATAAAGAAATTTTTGTACAAAAACTTTGAACAAAGCAGTCACAAGCAGCATTTAAATTAATTTATATTAAATATTTTAAAAAATCTTTTGCATAGACTAAAGAAGAGTGCAGCTACAGTGTAACATACCATAAAGAACAGCTAATTTACAAGTGGTATACAAATAACTACTGTCCCTCATCACCAAGACTGTAGCAACCAAAGAAACATTTACTGGGAACATTACATTACAGCAATGATAAGCTTTATCTGTCCTACAAAAGTTGAATGTGTATTGGGCTGTAATTCTTTACTGAAGTCTAATTTTTTTGGTACTGCAATCCCCCTGGAAATCAAGCACAGAATACCAGAATAGCCTGTTAGACCTTGATTCCCACTTCTCAGGAGACAGGGTCTAAGTGGAAAAATCAGAATGATTAAAAATTAAAGGAAAATAAAACTGTCTGTCCAATAACTATCATCCACTTTAGATGGGAGGCAAACAACTTTTAAAGAAATTCCTGCTTCTCATACTTGCATGTCTAAACAAGAGACAAAAAGGTATATACCCAATCAGCTGTCTAGACAACTTTAATTTTGCTTTAAAAAGAAAAAAAAAATCAACTTTTATTGGGATAAACTGGATACTATAATTTGATAAATGAAGTATTTTAAAAACTGTGTTTCTCAAGATTTATGTTGAAATAGTGTCTGAATTATTAGATTTCATTTTCTTTAGCTTTTTTCGAGCTTTGTTGCCACTTACGAATGGCAGTTCCAGAACTGCTAGCTATTACACAAAGGGCACCACCCACAGTCCACCAAGTTGGTAGGTGATTAAGAAAAAGAATCTGTAAAATGAAAGCAAACACCACATCCATCGTTTTCATTATGGCAACAGGTCCAGCCTTCTCTATCTGTAATGCTTTTGTGAGAAATATCTGACCCCCTAACCCTAGAACAGCTATTAATATTAGAAGAACTCTATCTTTACCACAATGTGGTAAACTCCATTCGTTCGTAAGAGACAGTGTTATAACACATCCAGTTAAACCAATTACTGCATAATACCAAATGGATAAAAAATAATGCACAGATTTTCCCACCTTTCGTAGTATAACAAAAGTCAAAGCTGCAGATACTGCACTTGCAATTGCTGCTATAGTTCCTTTAAGATGATCTGTGTAATCTCCTTCAATCCCTGTAACGCTCGACCCAAAAAGAAATGGTGGTCTGGCAATAAGGACCACTCCGGCGATTGCAAAGAGGGTAAACAGAAGATCCCAAATACTGTATTTCTCTTTGAGAAAGATCCAAGCCAGCAATGATGTGAAAACAGGACTGCTAAAAGTTAGAACAGTGACATCAGCTAGAGGCATTACTTGGAAAGCATAGTAGAGAAGAACCATTGCACTAGAGCCAAAGAATCCTCGGAAGAAAAGAAAGATTCTTTTACCTTTTGGTCCCAAAAACCCTGTTCTGAAAATTGAGAGAAGAAGGGGGGAAAAAAAAAGACACATTAATGTCACCATCTTGCTTATTTTGTGATCAACATTCAATTACATTTAACCGCATAGACTTTCAAAATAAGAAACTTTCCATTTCACATGTCAAAATATTTCAAACTGTCTGATCACACAGACCTTTCATTCCCATAATCCTCAATCACATTCGAAGTCATTCTTCTAGGCATTAGATTTGTGCTTGCAAAATAACCGAAGAATATATACAAATTACATTTTTTAAAAGAACAACACTCCACGAAAGATCAATACATCTGATATAATCCCTGTTGACTCTGAACTGTGGAAGTTCTAAAGATTTTCAGTTTGCTGAATTGTACTGAGAAACTATCAACTAGTCTAGTCAGATAGTAGATGCTGCTCCAAAACAATGCAATTTATTCAATTAAAGTCTGAATTAATATTGCAATGTGATTTGAATTCCAATCTGAGTGATAATTCTGGATATATTTTTATGAAGTAACTCATAATTCAAACATTTGCTATACTTACTTGTAGTATATTAAACCAGGAAGAACAAATGCCATTTGGAAAACACATCGAAATGCACTCACTTCCACAGCGTGCACATCTTCTATTTTTTTTAGAAGTAAAGCGGTCACCGAGAAAAAGAAGGCAGACAGTACAGTATAAAACAGACCAAGTCCTGGACAGGTGGCTTTCTTCTTTGTTCCTGCAACAGAAGAAAAAAAGCCCTCCAGTTAATAATGACCTATCTACCTACCTACCAGATTTCTCAGATGGCTTCATCTACCGCAGTGCTTTAAGAATTTATAGCTATTTTCAGGGTAGAGGAAGAGGAAAGCAAAAAAACTAAACGCAAATACTATATTTATCAGATATACCTTAAGAATACGTTTCATTGACTGTCACTGGTCTCCTTTTTTTTTCCCCCTTAAACAGAAGATAAAACTAAAATCAAACACTTCTGATGCAAAATTATCCCCCACACTTCTCAGTTCTACAACAGTTAGTAGGCTTTACTTCTTGGAGTCATCACACACTCGTCTGAGAGATTCACTAATAAGATGTGTTATATCAATTTGCTTACCACCCAAGGACCAGTACATATAACTGACTGCAAAAAAGGGTCCATGAAATAATTATGAAACACTGAAACTTACTGCCTGGAAATCATCTGATTATTTAGCAAGACAAAGTTCCTAAGCAACAATTTAGTTCCCTTTCTCCTGTGGGTGCACATATACACAAATTTGTAAAAACAGTGAAAGCACCTCACATTAGCTTTAAGATAAACATCAGGTATAACAAAACACCCTAAATTTCACCTGGGCTAAACAAGTTTTATGAAACATTTTTATCTTGCTCTAAGAATATAAATACCTTCTTCTAACGAGCATCAAAAAAAAAAAAAAAATCTTCTGATTGAAAATCTAGTAAGTGCTTAGCTTTTAAAACATCATTTACTTGCTCTAAAGTACTGATACTCCTAAAAGTTCCATGAAGACCTACATTTCCCCTTAGTTTACACTCATCTATCAGACTCTCTTCCTGAGGTCAGTTCCTAAGCTTCCTCATGCCCTCAGGCACTCTTCAGTGACATACCCTTCCTAGTTCCACCCATCTTCTCCACCCTCAACTATGAAAAAAATGAAAGCACAGAGGGTGAACTGTTGCTGACCTCACCACTGTCTCCAAAGAAAGCAGTCTTTTTAAGAACTTCCCTGCTGAAGATTAATAGTATTTTCACTCAAACTAGAGGGGAACACCACAGAAAACAGAACCCACCTGAGGAGCAGAGCAGGCTATTACCCCACCATCTTTTTTTTTCCTGCATGCATAAAATACTAGGGGTTACTCTTTYTTCTACTACACCCTCTAAAGACAGGAGCAAGAACTCCATGTTCCTGAAGCAGTGTTTTGATAAAAGATGCCTCGTGTTACACTGTGTGGGAGCCAGTGAGCTTTACAGATCCTCTACAGCATAATCAGCGGGGCACTGCTGAGAGTTGCTTAGCAACTCAATACGGTTTTGAGGTAGGTTTTTTTTTTTTTTTTTAATTAACAAACCTTGTCACAGCCTTTTTGATCCTCCCAGAGATCAGCATTCAAGGCTGAGAAATTGCTTCTTGCTATCTTAGAGCTGAGACAGTGGGTTGGTCCTTGTGTCACACTGGTTCTAGCTTTATTTGTTCTGAATACAGTAGGCTTAWCTGCAACCTGAATTTAAAGTTTCTAGAAGGCAAAATAGTTTCAGAACTCCTACTGCTGAAAATGAATGGAAATTTCTACTGATAGAAATATTTCTATTTAGCAACAGCCACTTACCTACAAGCAACTATTAAAATTGCCCCTAACCAGCACTGGTCTGGGACATCTACCAAGTGTGAAACAGAGTGGACTTAAAAAGAAAGAAATACAAGGTCAATAATGTCTCTAATATTAAATCAAGAGGAATCAGAGTGGCCTATAAGTGAAAGGGGAAATCCAAACACAGGCTGGCTTATGGAAGAACACTGAACAAACAGAACTATTAAGTTTTATTTCAGCCATGATAGCATGTCTGATTGGCTTCCTTCTGCAGTAATCTAAATAATACAAGTGTTGAAATGGAAAAAAATTAATCAAATTAAATCAAACTAAGCTAAAAGGATGTTACACCCAGAGGCTTTGTATTTGAAGGAACMAAAAAAAAATGCACTCATACTTTTGWAAACTACCTAATATATCAAGCACAYCAGAAAAACTATCTTGTAACACTAGAATTTAAGCCATCAACATCTCATATTGCCAAAGCACATACTCATTTTAAAAGCACGTATTTCCTTTTAAAAATAAAATGGTACAAGTTCTTCCACCAAAAACAAGAATTACAGTTCAAGAATACTTATTTCAAAGTATATATTAAGAAAAAGTTAGGTTAAGATAACAYTCTCACCCAGCTAAGCATTAAGCCTCCAAACTAACCCATTACCATCAAGATGCTTAAGAACTTATGTTTTTGGTATTTAAAAAACAAAACAGAACTACAGTCTAAAARTAAAAAAAGTCAAAGTACACAGTCTTTCATGACTGGCTACTAGATTTGAGGAAAAAGAAGTATTTCCACAGATCTTTGATTTTCCGAATTTATTATCTGGCCACCTCTATATATAAGGTTTTCAATCTTACATCTCTTAAGTCCTAGTCAAATACATCCTACTGCCCCCCCATGTGTAAATCCTTTTTATCTGCATTTTAATATCATRTTCTCCTATGAAGAGTTTTTATACTTAAAACATAAATACATTGGGAAAAAAGAAAACTAACACTTCTCATGTGCATGAAACTTGAGAAGAGTAGCAGAGGCAGAAGGGTACCACCTATGGGGAAAGAGGTCAGTGAGGTAATTCTCCCAAACCTTCAAGAAAGCCAGGAAAAAGTCATTTGCTCTTAACACCTTAAGAAGCACACCAGGGTGTGGATGAAGTAACTATGGTCATGTGGTCAAGWCGTGGGCATGATTTATACAGCGTAGCCACTGACTCAACTAACATTTAGCCAAGCAGAYTGCTAAAAATAAATAAATAAAAACAATTGAGGTGAATACCTGCAAATTCCACAGGGTTTCAAATACTGCTGGGGTTTTTTTCCAAGCTTTGACTCAAAAGTGATACTAGTGCTCTTTACCAGTGAAATTAACACTCTCTTTTGGGCTCTCTACAGGTCACTTATTTACCAAAAACTGCTATGTTTTTTTCMATTCTCTGCTGAAGTATCGATTATATTCCGTATTTACATGAGAAAYATTTTCAGTAAGTTGTTAAAATTTTAAAATTTTGCATTTTACAGTACTTCACAGCACAACAACTTCGAAAGTCAAGTATTTTCAGAGCACATCAATTAAAGCCACATTAAGCTTATGCAAACACACGGCAGCATACTTCTCAATAAGTTAATGGCCTCACCAATTCAAAATRATCAAGTGTCAGGGTGAAACACGCGGATTAAGACTGCAGAGTATACTCACACAGAGGTAAGAAAAAATTACCAGGGAAGTCACACGTGGGGTATACGGCGTCCCAMCACCCCCTACTGTCAGCATGCTGCTGCCACCCCTCTCAGAAAGCACCGAGCGCCGCGGGAGCGGCTCGCAGCGCTCGGCCCTTCCCCGGGGCGCCGCCGTTTTTCCCCAGCGACGGAAGCGAGCAGGAAGCCGCAAAAGCCCCGGGAAAACCCCCAGGCGCAGGCCGGCGGAGGTCCTGCCTGCAGCTCGCCGGCGCGCTGGGCGAGGCGGTGGCGGGAGGCGATCCGCACGGGCGAGGCCCAGCGCCCTGGCACGGACGCCGCGGGTCTCCCCCCCGCRGCAGGTGCGGCGAGCCGCCACCCCGGGACGGCCGCAGCCTGCC
This sequence comes from Rhea americana, assembly GCF_003343005.1. Taxonomy (NCBI): domain Eukaryota; kingdom Metazoa; phylum Chordata; class Aves; order Rheiformes; family Rheidae; genus Rhea; species Rhea americana. Next base: position 229,807 of record NW_028185284.1, read on the forward strand.
GCGGGCAGCCCAGGTGCCTGGCGCCCCCTGCGGCAGCGCGGCTGCGCTCCGTGCCCGTCACCGCGTGCGAGGAGCGCGGGTGCCTTCGGGGCCGCTTCCTCTTCCTCCGCCCCGCCGGCAATGTCACCCCGGGGGCGGGGAGCCCCAGCCGGGAGGGCACTGCCTCCCTGCCCCCCTTGCCAAGCTCCCCCTCCTCACCGGGTGCGTTGCAGCAGCGCGGCCAGGACAACCCCGAGCAGCAGCCACAAACGTGGGTTTCCTCAGCGCCCGCCGCCTCCACGCCGGGCTCCGAGCACAGCTGCGGCTGCCCCGGCTCCGCATCGTCCTCTTGGCTCAGCGGCACCTCCGGCTTCTTCCCGCCGGCAGCCGAGACGGCGGCGGCAGCAGCCTCGCCGCGCTGACACAGCACCATGAGGACGCGCGGCTGCGTGCGATGTTACCGGCTCCTCGCAGCCGGCGGGCACCTGGCTTCCTGCGCATGCGGCGCCGCCGCCCCGCGCCGCCCGGCTCCCTCCCCTCGCCCGAGGCGGGCACAGCAGCGCGCCACGCCGCGGCGTGAAAGCCCCCGAGCCGGGGCAGCGATTGTAAATAGCTGCGGGGTTTCCGCTTTTCGCCCCCTTRCAGATACCTGCCCGAAAGCCGGGCAGGAGCCAAAGGCCCCCGCTGGGGGCAGGGCAGAGCGCCCTGACAGCTCCACCGCGGCGCCCTCTCGGGGAGCGCTGCCTCCCGCGCTCCCTGTGAGGGGCGCAGCGTGGCCGGCCGCTGCCGCCTCCCCAGGGAGCCCTGCTGGAGACCGGGGTCTGGGGAGCACCAGGTGCCGGCGACACTTAGCGCGCCTCGGGAGGGGGAGCTCCCATCTCACGGGCGAGGCGAGAGGCGGCAGCGGGAGGAGCGGAGCCGCCGGGCCCCGCCCCGCGACGTGACCGTTGGGGCCGGCCGTTGCCACCGTTGGGGGGGGGGGACAGAAAGTTGTTTTAGGGGCGTTTTTGCGTCTTCTGAGCATCTGAATAAAAGCACGTAGTAACTTCTGTGCGTTAGTGAAACCTCAAGGTAGTGGGTCATCCTGCTTGTCATGGGGCGCTTGTGCACTGATGTCTAACCGAGCTAATTGAGCTTTTATTACAGKTTTTCTATGCTCTGTATGTCACAGTGTGAAATCCTCCTAATCCAATCTCTACACTGATTTAAATAGCTCGGCTTTCTTTTCAGTGGGCTCATTAAAATGTAATTGTCATGTCACTGAACAATAACATCTGTACCTGCATCAGCCGCGTTTGTGGAGGTCRAAATGGGGATGCAGCGGAGATCTGCTGGGCAATTTATTGCTCCTATAGACATATGAAAATACCTTAAAGAATTGTTAGTAGGGTAGGAAAATCATTTAACTGCTTTCTTGTGGTAATCTTTTTTWAAAAACAATGCGGCCTATATGTTTAGGCAGGAGAATCAGGAAGTGGAGSTGGCCAGAAGAAATACGAAGCAGAGCAGCTCCAATTCTTTATCTACCAAAGAGTGAAGAGAGAAAGAACCAGAATAAATTGTTATCCGTAATTAAAGTAGGGAGGGATTTCATCCAAATAAAAGATTTAGCTTTTATYTGCAAAAATAATTTTATTATTATTTCTTTATTGTAGTACAATACAAAAACAGTACCAAATAGTAAGTATAAGTTATTTCACACAAATTATTTCAAGCTTTTCCTCAAGCTGCTTCTTACTGGCTATTTCAAAATTTTTTTGTCTCTCATTTAGCACATTTTATAATCTGCGTTAACCCACCAGAGGCTTTAAGTATTCCGTTATCTAGGAGCTAGCAGCTGGTTGGTATGACCAGAGTTCTTTCACAGATAACTCTTAACTATAAAAGTTACATGTTATATTATTAAAAAAGAGAAAAATAAGAAATCCAATTAAAAATGCGTTAAAATCAGACTTTTAAAATGTTTATATTATCTAAGCTCCTCTTGCTGTAAACAAGAAAATAAGTGATCAGCTGCTGCATTAGATGCAATCTACTTTATTACAGTTCCTCAGTACAGTTCAATACAAAGCCAGCTATACCAAATCAGCCTGCTGAGGAGCTGTGACAGCAGTTGCATATCCCACAAAGGTGAAAATCAGGCCAGCAAAGTTTCCCAAACAAACATCCTTGATTAAGAAGAGGCAGTTACTTTTGTGTAATGCACTTACCTGTTAGTCAGAGTTTGGTTTAGTACAGAGAAGGAAGTGCAAACACACATGAAAGCACACTGCTTTCCCAAGAAGCTTATACTTCTTTGTAGCTCCCCCAGGCAGCCTTTATAGGTCACTGTCTTATGAATCACCAGCAGCAATTTAAAACTATCCTTCCCCAGATGTTCTAACAAAAGACAGCAGTGGAAATGCTGCTTCTCATCAGTCTTCCTGTGGACAGCAATCTCTYTGTCCTCTGGGAGGAAGATTTGGCACAAAATCCCTGGCCGGAGAGTGTGAACCAGACCTACATAAGGCAAGTGCCTGCAAAAGGGCCTGCCTCTGTAGTCATTAAGTAGGTTACCTCTATAGCCAGGGACAGCAGAAGCAGCCAGTTTACTGCTTCTGAGGCAGATGAGTAAATAAGAACAGAGCAAATATTTTTTATTCATAGTACAGACAATCACAGTACAAAATATAACGAGTTCTTATGATTTCTGACCCCAAATATATATATATATWTTTTTGAAATGCCACAATACCAAATTGTGCCCTATGGAAAGAGGTTGAAAGAGACACTGTAGCCTTTCCCCCTACATCTGTCTTTAAACAGGAACATCTAAGGGCAGTGTTTGTTTATGCCAAGATATATAAAGTGTTCTGTTTGCTCTTGGTCAAACTGCCAGTAGAACTGCCAGACTTGTCTCAGCTTGAAAGCTTCCAAGTTCTATTTGCAAAGTACAACTCTCTTTTTCTGAATAAGGAGAGCACTTCCAAAATGACAGAACAGCTGAGGCTGCCCAARCTAATGGTAGACAAATGTAATTTGTAGTCAGGCTGTACTGGATAGGAAAATTAAGTAGCTGTATAAATGTGACAAGTTAATTTTTTATGCAGCCCTTTCAAGTGCAGATTGAGCCTTGTATATGTAATACAGTTCTGAGAACTAGTTGTCCCTTTTTCTCAGCACATTGCTAGCTTTGTCACAAAAATCTTAAAGTATTGTGTTTAGTTCTTTAAAGTAGATGTTGATGGATGTGCAGAACTGAGTTACCATCCTCAGCTACTCAACTCCAACTACAAGAGTAAGCTTCTCCTGTAGCATCTTTCCTTGTGCAAAATCCACAAGAAAAAGATTTAGTAAACTTGGACAATTTGACCAAATACTCTGACCAATAGTGCTCCCATATACAAAATACAATTGCAACAGCAGCTAGCATGGGCTTGTTGATCTAAATTGTTTTTCATAATATCATAAACACAGAGGGAGCCACTTTCTCTTCCACAATCTCCTTTCCACACAGAGAGTTTTCTCAGGTTGCTCTTTTCAAAGGAGGAAGATTCTCATTCTCAGCTAGAATGTCAGCTAGGCAGACATTTCTTGTCATCATAAATCCCAAGAACAAGTCAGTGTTACATCTCAGGTTGATATATAGCCCTGACAGGTACTTAGTCTGTAGAGAATCTTCTCAGAAGTAYGGTAATGAATCATCTGGGCTGGGTCTGGGTGCCTCGTGGGTGATCTTTTGGTGTTCAATTCCTACCTCTCTGCCTGTTCATGCTGTTTCAAACTCCTCAGAGCAGCTTTTCAGAGACTGTAACAGAAAAAGACACAAATGACAAAGCAATTACATGAGTTTCATGGAGAACCGTGGGAGTTTTTTATGAGATTATAAGAACTTTATCCTCTATTACATTATTTCTTTTATCCAATGCTGAAGTATCTTAATAAGCTTTTTGAAACACCAATGTCTCTCAAAGGTTTAGTGAGAACTATAAAATGTGAACCCAGGGAGCACTGGAACTGAACTAGCTCTTCTTTACCTCAGGTAGGGGCAGCACTGTCTCTGCATAGCACCGGATAAAAAGATGGCAGGCTGCATTTCTGGTATTGCACACAGAGCACTGCTAGTTATGTGTATCCCGGTTTGATCTTAGCAAAGCTGCGTCAGCACAGTTATGTTCTGTTAGGGCTCTAAAAATAGGGAGAGATTTGAATCAAAGCAGAAACTTGTATTGGTGGTTTTTATGCTATGAAAATGCTACTACTGTAAAACCACTTTTAAGATCTTAATTTGGAATTTAAGTTGTCTGACAATAAACTCATTAAAACTAATATTGACCAGCACAAATAAAGTAACACAATAAATAGTAACCTTACATTTGTTTCTTTCCTTCTGAAAAGGTTTAACAACAAAAATAGATAAGAATTACTGTATCAGCTCCTGAAATGCATCCAACTCTTAAGTGCTTTGTAATAACCATTACCTCTGCACAGGAATGCTATAAAACAGATTATTATTGCAGAACCAAGGAAGTCCATTGCCCAGGTCATTCATTCAAACTTACAGTCAACCCAAAGTTGTTCGGCAATCACAGAATAGCTGATGTTGAAAGGCACCTCTGGAGATTGTATAGCCCACCCCCCACCCCTGCTTAAAGCAGGGCCAGCTAGAGCAGGTTGTTCAGGCCTAGGTACAGTCAGGTTTTGAGTATCACTATGAATGCAGACTCCATAACCTTTCTGGTAACCTGTTCCACTGTTCAGTCACCCTCACAGCAAAGAGAAGTTTTATCTTATGCTTAAATGGAATTTCTTATATTTAAATTTATGCCCATAGGCCTTTCTTTCTGTCACTGGATACAACTGAGAAGAGTCTCACTCCATCTTCTTTACATCAGATATTTATACACACTGATTAGATTCTGCCCCCCCCCAACCAGCCTTCTCTTCTCCAGGCTGARTAGTCCCAGCTCTCTCAGCCTCTCCTTGTATGACAGATGCTCTAACCCCTTCATGATCTTAGTGGCACTTGCTGGACTCGCTCCAGAATATTCATGCCTTTCTTGAACTGGGGAGCCCAGAACTGGACTCAGCACTCCAGATGTGTCTCACTAGTGCTGAATAGAGGGGAAGGGTCACTTCTCTAATCCTGCTACTAATGATATTCCTAATGCAGCYCAGCGTATCGCTGGCCTTCTTTGCCACAAGGGCACATTGCTGCCTCGTGTTCAACTTGTTGTCCACCAGGACCCCAGGGCCTTTTCAGCAAAGCTGCTTTCCATCCAATTGTCCTCCAGCCTGTACTAGTGCATGATATTATTACTCTGGAGGTGCAGGACTTTGCCCTTCCCTTTGCTGARTTTCATGAGACTTCTGTCAGCCCATTTCTCCAGAGAGACTCCGAGGTTCCTCTGAATGGTAGCACAAGTATCTGGCATATCAATTCCTCTTCCCATTTTTTTTATCATCTTCAAACTTTCTGAGGGAGCACATCTAAGTCATTAATGAAGATGCTAAAACAGTATGGGACCCATATTGACTCCTGGGTTACACCCCTGGTGGCTGCCCTCTGGCTGGACTTTGTGAAGCTGATCCTAACCCACATAACCCACATACTACATACAGTACTCAAATGCTGTAGATAAGCTTGCTTTCACATACTTCATTGGACAATCCTTTAGGCTTGCCTTGATCAACAGCTRCTAACCAACCATATGTAGTGTTAGTATTTATATATTTACAGAAAATATGTGAATAAGAATATATGCTTATTTAAAYATATATACTTTATTATAGATATTTTTTTCTAGGAAGGATGGACCCCAGATTGCCAGGCAGTGATTACAAAAAAAAATTTTATTTACAATGGATTAACAGTTTGTTTGTAGTTAAGTACACAGGTGATCTTTAAAAAAATCGGTTTACTGTTTCATTGGGAAAGGGCTCTACCTTGCCACATCTAAGGAATGTCTAGGTTTCTAAAGTTAGGTATGGAGGTTAAGGCTTGCTCAGAGTATTGCTCAAATTGACCTCAGATTGAGTTATGAATCATAAGAAAATCTTGGGGGGGGGGGGTCCTGAATCTTCACAGAAGCCCAGGGAGCGTTTGAGGATAGGAGTTTAAATATATGCCCAAACCAATATCCTTTCAAAGCAAAGCCAACAAGAAGCTGGCTTTGATGTCGCCTGATTTTACAACRTATTTGTTCCAGGACTCTGTCAGTCTTCTCCATCTAGGGTTTTGTGTGGCCTTTGGAGGCTTGATAATCCTCAAAACCATGGGACTGTTGTGTTTTGGAAACTATTTGCAAGGCTCTTTTTYACACTTTTTKTTTTKGGGGGGGGGAGGCAGGCAGGCAGGCTCTTTCCAGGGATAAGCATGTATTTTTCTTTATATAGTCCTTAGRGAGAGGCCTTAATTCTCAATCCTGTCTTCCTTGGCCACCTTTCCATTGCCTACATGACTCCTAAACCATAAAAGGCTTTCTTTTTKCTTCTATTCAGTCCTCAATCCCTTGTCACACTGTACTATGTTCCTGTATGCTATTGAACTCCCTTAGTATCCTTCTGGCCTCCTGAAGGATATCCCAGTGKCTCCCCCAGATTCTATGCTTTTGATCAAATGCCTCCGAGATGAGAGATACCCACAGAGCGAGCCCTGGTTATGCTTTGGCCMCTGTGCTTTAGCAGAAACAGTTGGGATTTGCTTGTTCTCTGCAGCCATTTGGACAGGCCAAGACATTTGGGTTATGTCTTGCCCTATATACATCCAAGTATAGGCTCAGATAGGCCTAGGAGAAAAAAAGGGAAACTACAAGACCGAAGGCCTGGTCTAGTGTTTCGCTGTAGATGCATAAAGGTATAATTCAGGCAAGGCYCCTTGGGTGGACAAAGACAAAGATTACAGTGTAAGTCTGGGTACACTGCTGTTGAGTTCAGGCTGAGCTGATGAGTTTGGGATAGTCCTGCTGGGAGTGCCATGCGGGCACGTGGCGTAGGCACTGCCTGGAAAGCGTGCAGTGGGCAGTGTGGCTGAATTCAGGACATAGTGAAGGTGCTCTTAGAGCTGCCAAGTGGATGTAGACAAGGYGATTCATCTTAGTGGTCTCTCACTGGACTGTCGCCAGACAGTCACTTCCCTTGCAAGTAGCCTTGCTCCAGGGAAGATGTGGTCCATACAAGCTGTTGTTGCTCTGTGACACTTCCAGTGCACTTTTCAGCATCTATTATGTCCCCCTGAAGTGTGAGAAGAGACCCATCACACTGGTTTTGAGCTTAGCTATTGTGGGAAAGGTGAACGATACTCAGCTTTGCCATCTTCACAGAATTGCGGCCGCATGTATGCAAACATGACTGCTGTATACACACTGAATCTTGTGCCAAAGAKTATTGCCGTTTCATTTCTCCTGAGGTGGTGGTAGTACTGAATAGTATTATAATAATTGGAGATAGGGTAGAACATTACAGTAAGAGGGAGTCCCATGATTACAGTAAATATAATGGAGAGATCCTGGGGTTCTGTTTTAACTGCATTTTGCAGAATGCACTATTAGCTGTTACTGTTCAGGAGACTGAATACATTGAGACAGGTACATTTAAGTCAGAAGTAAGGAGTCTGTTTAGCCAAAAACTTCTTTTATGATTTTCAAAATGAAAGATTTTTCTTTTTTTTACTCCTGAAGAACTGAAGAAATAATTAATAAACAGGAAAATACACAATTTTTACTCCTGTAGCAGTTAGCCTGCTTTCGAGGCAGTGTTGAAGCTGTGCTGCTTGTCTGACTTTGATCATGTAAAGGTCATATGGCATTGCCTGTATTCTCTGATGAATTAAATACAGTGCTTACTAAGTAGTCAAGTTTCTCTAGCTAGTATTCATGGGAAGATAATTTAAAAATACAAGAAAGAAAAGGCTAAGCATACAGTGTTTAGTGCACATGAAAAGTTATTTGCAGAATGCACTATTAGCAGTTGCTGTTCAGGAGACTGAATGCAATGAGACAAGAAGTACACTTAAATAAGAAGGAGACTATTTAGCCAAAAACTTCTTTTATGGTTTTCAAAATGAAACAYTTTTCTTTTTTTACCCCTGAAGAACTGAAGAAATAATTAATAAACAGGAAAATACTCAAATTTTACTCATTAATTTCTGGGGAATCTATGCAAATCTAGGTGGTGGTATTTAAATTTAAAATATTGTGTCATTTTCTTTTTTCTTTAAACACATGTAAAAGGCATGACTGAAAAAAGCTGCTATTCCAGTATTTCATGGTCAGCAAAAATCTCTTCCTTCAATCTCAAAATAAAAAAGATATTTGATTCTTCCTCATTCTTTCTTTAATTATCTTTTTTTGTACCCTGAAGAATACACCCAGCCAAGCAAACCAACAGAGTGAACTTTAGTAGCTCACTGTGAAACAAGAAAATGAACTGCAGTGCTGTTTTTATTGACTGTAATTTTTTATACTAAATGCATGTAATTTTTTATACTTGAGGAACATAGATTTAGTATTACCCAGAAATACTCATCACTCCTTTTCCAGTTATTTATTAGTCATTCAAAGGGCCAAGAACTTGCAACCTTGGAACGTTCCCTTTCCCTCCCTGTCCTCTCTGATCTGGCCTCTCAGGGCTATTGCTAGGAAGGCAAACATGAGATTAGCTATAAAACCATAAACTTCTCGTCCCTTTCAATTACTCTTTACTCACACAGAGTAAAACCATCCAGGGCATACAGAAATGTATAGTGGGCTAAAAGAGAGGGGGGRAAAAAAAAAGGAGAGGGAAAAAGAACAAGGAATCAAGAAAAAAAAGAACATTGATGGTATGTAATCTGTGTAAGAGAAGAAGGGCTCATGGCAGCATATCTGTGTGCGTTCCCTGGTAGATACTTCTGGAGTGTTTGAAAAGGACCACTGCTAATCTGAGAAAACAGTCTAATAAGCAAATAGTCAGTAATTAGGGAAAAACGAGCAGGAACAACACTTCCCATTAGCACAACTGCATTTAACTGGAAGAACTAACTGCAGACAAACATGGTATTTGGATTTAGTGCTGGGTAAGCAATAACTCYCCCCCCACCCGTAAAATACCCTGGTCAAGAGCCAACTGAATCATTTCAAATGTTATAAATCTCATGAAGAGGGAAAAAAGTAGCTTCTTTTTTGGTTAATTTAAAGCATTTTGTTAGGCTCAAAATTAAATATTTCCTTTAATTTAGGAGGTACAAAAATATTTCTATATCTGATTTCACCTTTAACCCTTTTTTATTCATTTTTTTTGCCAAACATAGAGTTGAAAACTTTTTTTTAACTGAAAACAGTAAAAGTAAACAGTTTGACATTTCTGAAGTGAAATGCTCTGTTTTGGAAATATCTAAATTTAACATTTTGACATTTTCAGCCTCCAGCATCTTGTAAATTTAAAACTGTTTCCCAAATCCATCCCAACTTCTGGAACTTTCAAAAAAGCCATTTTTGGCAATTTTGATAACTTTAAATATTTGGGTTTTTTCCGAGTGCTCTTTTGGAGGAGCTCTTGGAAATTGCCTGGGAATTCTGCCTATTACTTTGTGTAAATTGCCACTTAGGTGCAGCAGTGGTTATTATATCAGTTTGTTCAGTGTGACTGCTGCAACCAAAGTCCTTGGAAGAGGGAAGGGCAGATGTTCTCTGAACTCTGGGTATCGGAAGCAGCAGTAGGTAGCAGGTATCAGTTACCACGCTGCAAAATGCTTGAGCAGAAATAATGTAATTAAATACATCCTCTTTCTAAATTATTGTTTCTGAGAATTATTAGTAAACAAAGGATATTCTTTCTTCTTCACAGCAGTCAGTATTGTGTTGGAAATAATAAGGGTAACTAAAAAATGAATTGCATGATTTTAAAGTTGATGGTGATTTTCCAGATTTATTTTCTGACASGCAGTACGGTACCTAAGTGTTAGCAGAAGTTCAGGTGATTTGAGTCACTGAGTGTTAGGAGCTCACAAGGAGGAGTAGAGGGGAATGGAAATTGCTCAGAATTGCTTTTGATCCTTTTGGCTTGTTTTTGTTATCTTCTACACTGGCATTTGTCTGTTAAAAGAAGACATTTTATTCAATTATGTTTTTTTCACTGTCACCTTAGCTGCTCTTGTTCAGCAACAGGAAGGACTAAAAGTATATTTTATCTTTGAGGAAGGAGAGGGAACGGTTTCAATCAGCTGCATTTCTTGCGCTGTCAAAGTGTATTTCCTATTCTGTAAGTGTCTGCCTGGGGCTGCTCTGCAGGGCAGAAACAAGGAAACTTTCTCAATTGCATCTGTTATGAATTATTAAGCATTAATTTATATGCTTCACTCAAAGGAAATTATTCTTTTTTGGCTTTTATTTTTCTCCAGAAAAATATAATTGCGTGCAGTGTTCAATGTTACCCTGTCACAGGTGATGGATCAATATTAGCATGTTGGGATTTTATCACACATATCTAATTGCATTAAAAAATACTAACCCGGTTCAGCCAGTGCACCTCTCGTCTTGTTCTGACATGCTAGTGCAATATCTGCTCCTCTCGATTTACTTGCACTAGTGTGTTCAAAGTGGGATGATCTGAAATGTGACTCTTAACAAGTGTTGTGGAAGCAAACCATTGCAACATTGGTTTTAAATTCTCTTCCATTTATTAATATTGGAGTCACAGATATTGGAGGGGTCTTTTTGTTTTCATTTCTTTAAAATAAAGTCACTACTCTTTTATTGCCTCCAGGAGCTGCATTCAGAACAGCAGTCTCTCTGTTACTCATATGAAAAAAAATGCAGGTTTCATGCATGCAGAAGGTACCTGGTTCCAGGGAGTTTTGCTCTCCAAGAGAAGAAGCATTCCTGAAGGCAGGAAGCATCATTTCTTTTCCTTCCTTGCTGGAAGCTCAGAGGGTATCCTGGGAAAATGCTGTACTCTATTGCCCATACTCTTTTTTTACAAGTGTCACTTCTGGCCAAGAGGGTAGAATGCTGGATCAGATGGACCTTGGTCTAACCTAAATGACACGTTYATGTCCTTGTAACCCTGGCTAGCTCCAATGCTGCTAACCATGCTGGTAGGGCAGCCCCTCAGGACTGGGCTGAGCAAGGTTTTGCAGGGCGTGCTGAGCTCTGCAATCTGTTTTTGGCTCCCCAGCACATGACCATGAAGTGAGCTTGGGGATGATGACACATCCCCAAGCATGAGTTTCACAAGAAACTCCTGACTTCCTCTGAAGTATTAACAAAACAGGGAACGTTCTGAAATGAAGGAGCTGGTTTCCCCGCGGCCGTGCCATTTCCTTGGCTTYGAGAGGAGTGCCGGAGGACAGTACGTGGCTGTGCATCCCGGCAACGGGCATGTGGAGCCGTGCAGGGAGCTTGTCCCCTCGCTGCCGGGGCAGCCGTGGGCTCCTGTCCCTGGGGCCGCCACAGGGCAGGGTCCGGAGCCGCTCTCAGACACTGAAACAAAACTCTACGACTTACTGGCTGAAGACAGTTCCAGTTATACACAGTGATATCACCATAATATAGTTGATGCCAAATGCACTTTACAATTCAGGTAATTGAATTAACTCATTTTCATTTCTTTCCCAAAGATTTTYAACTTTACTTACTTACAGTTATGCATACTGTTAGACAACAATAACCACCCCAATAGTAGGATTTTCTGAGAAGCAATTCAAATTAGCTTTCTTTTTTCTTCTTCTTAGATCCTTTGGTAGTGTCTCTCAAAATAACTTTACGGAAATTCAGAAATAACAAGTTGTAATTCTGGAACAAATATTCATTTCCTATTTGGTTCAAACTAATACAATGTGATTATCTTTCTCCTGTTAAGAGTTTGATGTATTCCAGAGCTCTCTATAGAAAGGCAGAGCTTTCCTACTGGCTGCTGTACCACATCCTTTCCTTAATTTCAGCCTTGAAGTGAGTCTACGTTGAAGATGTTACAGATATCTTAAACAATGCTTAAGAAAAAATTGAGATAAGGATTAAGGCTGGATTAATGCCAGCTCATATGGGTTATTTAAAAGCAGTGAGATTTTTTTTTATTGGTGTTTGCAGTTTATAATCCAAGTAACTGGTACCTTCAAACAGGTAACATTAAAATGATTTTATCCATTCATTAATTTCTATATATCAGAAAACTTAGACATTTCCAGGTGCAATTAAACTTTCTGAAAACAGATTTTCCTGACCCCAAACAATTGTTTCTGTTTCAGCTTTGTCCTTTTTCTTCATTTATGTTTGCCCACCAGATCAACATATCTGCCAGTGTTTTCCCTTAATRGAGAATATCACTGTATTATTGTATACGGAAGAGAAAAGGGAGCAGGATGAKGCTTTCAGACTTCACTGCTGCTTGGAAAGTTACTGGGTTTCTGTTTACTTATTTTTTTAGTTTTCCCAAAATTGGTGAACCGCTCGTGTGTTCTAGAAATTATKCACGCAGAAGACAATGTTGTTACCTGGTCAGTTATCAAGTATTCAGTTGATGATAAGTTATTTCTACCGTTCTACAATACARCTCTTAATAGTAGAATCAGTAGGGCTGGAAGRGACCTCTGGAGATCATCTAGTCCAAACCCMTTGCTCAGCAGGGTCACCTAGAGCCTGTTAGACAGGGCTGCATCCAGGCAGGCCTTGAAGATCTCCAGAGAAGGAGACTCCACAACCTCTCTGGGCAACCTGGTCCAGGGCTCCGTCACTCYCACAGGGAAGAAATTCCCCCTCACGTTCAGGTGGAACTGCCTGTGCTTCAATTTCTGCCCATTGCCTCTTGTCCTGTCACAYGGGRCAACTGAAAAGAGTTTGTCCCCGTAACTGTATAAAAAGCGTATAAAAAGAGTTCAGTTCTTCCCAAGGGACACTATGTCTGTCAAGACTTACATAGCTAAAAMCAGACAAAGTTGTGCAATTACGTTTTCAAGCATTTGCAAATAGTTTGCCAAAATTTTCTAACTGTTGGCATCCTTCAAACATATGTTTCTGATATCTCCCAGATTTTTCCAGTGTTTCTGTTTTTAATAGTATAAATACTCCTGAAAGCTTGTGTGCTCAGTTCCTGATCTGGTAAATATAATTCATATGTACATACTATATATTTTATTTTGAGAATCTCAGCAGCAAAGATAAGCTAATTTCTGAGCAATGTATCTCAAGGATTGTATATAGGAAATGTTGCGCTGAAGCAAACTCATTATGCAGTTGCTTGGCTACCCCTTTTTTCAAATGGCTACAGCCAGATACTTCTGACAAAAGTGCAAAGAACCTCCTCCTCCCTATTAACTAGAAATTATTTTAAGAGCTAAAAAATGAGAATCAAAAATGTTATGTAATTTGTCCACTTAACTGTTTTTTCTGAATGTCATGTACTTGTTCTCAACAACTGCCTATTGCAATGAATGTCACAGTTTAATTTTGCGTGGGAAAGTATTTTCTTTTAAGGCTTGGTGTTTGCCAGAGTCAGATGCCATCTTGTTCTTGTACTGAGCCAGAGAGAACAAGATCTCCAATAGCATTTTCTTATGCTACAGGTTATTTTATATTTGTCCTCAGATCCCCTCTCTATCTCCCTTTTAAGCTAAATACAGTTCCAGTATTTTCACTCTTTCATTTTCTGATTATTTTTCCACTTCTTTGGTGAGTTTTACATTTCTCTGAGTCCCTAATAATTCTGCAGTGTGTTTTTGAGATGGAGAGGACAGTGCTACATACAGTGTCTTAGATAAGGCAACAGCACTGGTTTGCCGTAACATATAGTGTTGCATTCTCCGTACTGTTCTGTATGTGGTATCATGCTGTTTGCTTTTTGCTATAGCTGTTACTTGAGTTGTTCACAGCTATGTCAAGTTCTCTTTACTTAGGGCTAATTTAAAACCTWATGAGCATTTCTTTCCTGTATATTTTGCATTTATGAACCCTAAATTCCACTTGTCGGCCTGTCCCACTTGCTTAGTTATCTACTCTCTTCTGAAATTTTATACTTCTGTTTTCAATTATCATTTCAGATATTTGACCATATATAAATGCGGTCTTACTGGTCTGAAACTCCCTTCATAGTCCCAGGAACTTGTTTTAAAAACAGAACCAATCTTTGTTATTTGCAGCTCTTTTGCACATAAATGATTTTTAGTGCAGGATATTCTGTGTAGCTCTGTTAGTAGATCAGCTGTTTATCCTKGAGCTCCATCAGCGTTCTTGGATATTCACCATCTGGGCAGGTTGACAACTTGTTAACATGCTGCTGTCGCTATCCAGGTTTTCAAACAGGAAGTGAGAATGGGTCAGAAAGTCCTTTTTCAATTGATATAATTCAATATGGGACATAAACTAAGGTTGAATTAAAATAAAAATTGATTGGATGAATGGGAGATTGCGGTAGTAACATACAGAAAACCATCATCCACTTCAATTTATTTGGAGAACAAATAAAAGATTGTGTTAGTACAAATATGCGTAYTTGGGAGCAAATTACTCTCTGTCATAACAAATTTGAGGACAGAAGTGTTACATTAGCATAACTAATTGGAGAAATTCAGAGTCTCCAAGTACCAATACAGCAACGCTTGTCCATAGCACACTGGGAGTTCTTTGGAGTCCCACTTCATTTTGGGAAAACTCCCGCACAGCGGGTTGGTGCCTGAGCACTTTGATACAGCGAACCCTAAACAGCAACGTGCCAGTAACACCAGCCCTTAGAAGCCAGAGTGACATGCGACGAAGAAAGCAATGTTAGCACAAAGTCAGGCCCTGTGCAGTAGCTCGGTTCTGTCAAACTGAACTTTCCAAGACCCTCACACGTATGGGTTAGTTCCTGACCACAGAAACACGTTTAGTTAGCCATTGTAATCAATAAAAGCTTAAATCACAGCTTTACTATCATGTTCAGGTCTACAGATGTGTACAATGTATGTGCCCAAACCAGACGGAGAGCGTGCTAGACACCTGGGGACACAAGAGCCGAGTGAATTACAGCTGTGTTTGGTTTGGGACTTCCCTTCTGCTGACATGGTGCATGGAGGCCAGCAGCAGCTCCCAGCCCCCCGGGCCTCCGGCGGGGAGCACAGCGCCTGCTACCGAGGCCCAGCCAGGTAGGAGGAAAAGGGTCTGTCACAAGTTGAGATCGTGGATGGAGCAGGTTAAGTTCATGMATCTCTTGCTGTATTTTGCAAGAACTGGGTGATTGTGTGGACTTTGAGGGATCTTCAAGGAGGAGGAACGTTATGTGWCCAATGATCAGGAAAATATTTCCTTGAAATGGAAGAATCCAGGACTCTTTTGACACTCAGTGTGGATTTAGATTCTGCCCCTAGTTTTAACATTTTGAGCATGCTGGTTTCTCCAATTTTTCTTGATGCTGTTATCAGTAATGTTCATCAACAGTCTAAGGACTGTTTGTTATTTATATAGTTTATATATTCTTTATTTTCCATTGCATAGTAATACAATATAGCGTAATGATCACATACATAAATAACAGTGTTAAAGTGATGTTTAGCTTCCCACTAGAACATACCAAAACATACCACACATATTGTTAACTCTGCTAATAATTATTTCCCATCCTGAATTGTACTTTGAAGGCTGATATCAACCAAATATTTTAAAAAATGAATATAAAAGAATTCAGAAAAGTTGTAATAAAAATGCAACACCAAACAGAGTTCACCATATAATGCAATTTATCCCTATTTTTGTTTATTTTTTACTTTACAGAAACAAGATTTTTCTTTAGTGAATATATGTGGAAAGAGTGCATTTTGGATTATTTTTAGATGAAAATAAGTAGAGAGACCTGCAAATCCTAGACATTACATCAAACAACAAAGAAAGCTACACACAGTGTTCTGAATGTATTCTCTATATTACTTCCAGAGCAGAGAAGTGTATATTCTTTTATATTCATAGTCTGTTAAAAATTAAGTAGCTGTAGGAATACAACACAATTCCATTAACAATTGTTTCTGTCTTAAACATTAAAATGACTAAGCAGTATCAAGGATCAGCAGTATCCATTAATAACCTTCAATATCCATAGTACTTTTAGTACTTCACATACTGTGTCAGTCATAAACAAAATTATTAGGGAGCTTAGAAAATCCATTACAACCAGAGATTACAACTAGTCAGCCTCAAGTAACAGTGTGCTGAAAGAAGTGGATTTTAAATTTTTCTTTTAAATGTGTAAACATATATATGATAAAAACTCCTATTCTAGTTTTTGCCTGGGACTTCCATTGATACCAGAAGGAATTCCGAGCAAAGAATGATATTGCATATGGCCTTATACCCAAAGGGGTTGTTAAAATGMCCAGTCTCTAAAATTAGGAAGAAACAACACAGGGAGTTACCTGAAGAGCCTTTACTCTCGTCTACATTAAGGAYTGTTTGACTATCATGAGTTCTGTTCTAAAAATATCCTAGTTTCTTATGTAGTGCAATGAAATGCTACATTCGTACAATAATAAACTGACTGTTGTCCCTGTGAAACTCAGGCTGACATAAATTGACTATAGAAAGTGATTTTCCAAGGAGAAAAGATTTAGATTCAGCATTTTATACTGACTAGTTGGCCTTTCCAAAAACTACCTAGAAATAAAGAATTTCCCAAAGTATTAGTGCCTGACTAGTGCCTGAAGGAACAGCCAAACTGATAACGCAGTTGCATACTTCAGTAGATTAACTCAAAAGACTAATCCCATACCACCCAAACTGTATCATAGCTAGTTTTACAGATACTGTGAATTACAAATTCTAGTGAATTACACCCTTGCAGGCTTTTTTAGCTCTCCTTTTAAACCCAAGAGTAACAGTGAATTCCTGTAACTCAGAAAAAAGTTTAACGCAGGATAACAATTACAAYGCTATAGCAGAGGAGATGGAGCTGCTGGCTCTGAAGTACAATGCCATGAAACATAACCTTCTGGAGGTAAGATTGTGAAGCAATATATTGGGGTGTAGTGTTTGAAAGATGGTACATTTTAATAAATGTGGGTAATATATTAGCAAAAGTTACCCAACTCCACTTAAACTCAGGCCTGTGTCCCTAGTATGTCCATAATGAGAAGGATACATATCCTTTATTTATATATTTTGAAAGAAAATGCAGGCAGACAAGTATAATGGGAGAAATCAGATCAAAATCAGTGTACATAATTTGATAGGATCTTGAATAAATGACTAAAACACAACACAAGATGAAGTAGAAGACACTGCATGATGTAYTGGTAGATCAGTTCATGATCTTCTATTTCATGTTTTTGCCATGTAAACTGGATTGAAGAAGAGATGGACAAATTGAGTTGGCAATCACAGTTGTGCAGCCAACATTCAGAAATGCCAGAAGAGATTAGTTGGAGTCATTTGGGGGTTGAAATCACACTGATATAAAAGCTAAAATTTACAAAGGAAACCTGTCAAGCTAATGATTATTTACCAAGATGATCTTTGGACAAATTGTTTGTTAAGAAAAATATCTGGAGGCCATTTTATCTCTAGTCACACTATGAGTTCTATATGGAATAGCTAGCTAAGTCAAATACTGAACAGAGCATAGGCAGCTGTGGAGAAAAAGGCACTAAAAATTAACATTTCCAGTGCATCKTAACTTATTAGAATAGCATTGTTCACATGGGGTGTTTTTTCTTATTTTTAAAATCAAATATAATGTAAAAAACTATATTCTTTACTATAGAGGCATACAATTTAGGATTAGCTTCTTAAAATATATATTACCTGTCACCTTTCTTAATGATGCTTTTGTGCTGCACTCAGAGATGCTCTCAGCAACACTAATAGACAAAAAAAAAATAAGACTGAAACTGCTCTGCTGTTTGGGGACTTCTGTGAATACAGGGGGCCCCAGCCACCTAGCTTGCAGGATCAGCTTGTGTGATTAGCTAAGACACTCATAGAATGAAAAGACTTTTTTGCCAATCAAAATCTTCCTACTGTGGATGTTAGAAATGCATATAAACATATACGGTATTCATGTGTGTAATTTAAAGATAGCATTGAAGGACAAGGTTTGATAACCTCCTGACAGAGGAAGTGCATAGGTGTCTAAAATCCATCTATGCTCTCTTCCTGAGCTGCACCAAATGATCTTCAGCAGCAAGTGTTGGTGTCTCAAGAGTGATACGCTATATATATGTAAAAAGAGACTATTTTAACTTTGAGTTTTATAACAGATTTTCATGCCAAACTCAGAACTGCTGTAACTTAACAGATATAGGTAGCTTCCTTGGAGTTGCATATGCTACACCAGCTGAATTTGTCCTGCCACATTTAAAATTCCTTGAATTTCAAGAGTATCTATTATTGAACATCACTGCAGGATAATGGAAAAAATGACTTAACATTCAGTAGCCACATTCAGAAGAATGGAGAAATTCAATGAAGATTAAATAATTGCACTTACAGTGGAAAGGCTTAACAGAGATACAAAGAATTCATGCAGGTGGTGTGTAACGGTTCAGCTATAGAAATGATGCTAGCTGAAACAAGCTATGCTTCTAGCTTTTAGCACAGTAATGGCCCAAGTGTCATACCAGACATTTGTTTTATGCAGCTTCAGCATGAGGTGGAGAAAGGCCTTTCTATCAGCTTTTATTCTGTTAATTCCTCCACAAT
The DNA here is from genome assembly GCF_003343005.1 of Rhea americana. NCBI lineage: Eukaryota > Metazoa > Chordata > Aves > Rheiformes > Rheidae > Rhea > Rhea americana. The sequence goes on from NW_028185284.1 coordinate 248,400, forward strand.
TTTTTTAAAAAATACSAAGCACTTCCAACATCATACAAAAAGAGCCCCATCCTACAAGCAGATCTATATAACTGAACCCTTTTACTGGCTGGTGTCCTGTTTAAACCAGTGAAGCACCACCTAAATGCAACAATCTGTCCAGGTGATTGTTTATAGGACTGGCATTAAATGCTGTATTTTTTTTGAGAACTTCTGATTACATGTAAAAAACACCTGATCTTCAATATTGTGCATCTTCCATGCAGTACAACACTGCAATATGCCTGTTTGGGTTTATTTTATATGTGTATAATATATACACAAATAAAAAATATCATCTGCAAATAATATTTGGAATGTGAAAGACACAAAATGTAAACATTTTATTTGGCAGTTGTTTCAAACAGGTGAATAAATAAATGGAAAAGTACATCTTAATATTCTTTATAGCAACAGATGCAGTTGCACACATATTTACATATTGTGGATGCAAAGAACAGTTAATTTAATTTCTTTTTGTTAAAAAATGCAACTTCCAACACCACTAGACTTGACAATTAAAGATGAAGATACTAGTAATACTTTGTTCTAGCAATCTCAACTTTTTAAAGGCATTCATTTGGAAGTAAGATAAGAGAGTCATCATGCATTTAGTTCATTTTGTCCACTTATGGTAGAAAGTCTGATGTAATCAATCTCAGAATTATGAGTGTCATGCGCTTAAGTCAACTATAACATGTTTATAAATCAATGTAGTTCCCTTAAAACTTGAAGCAAAGAGAAAATCTCGTTTATCGATGGAGACATGTATGAAAGATCTTGGTGCCTGTATGTTTAATTCTTGAAACTTCACAAATTTTGCTTTTTCAGCATCCCAATAATAGACTTGAGTGAAAGAATAATCACTTCCAAGAATGGCATATTGATAATTACTTATCTGAAGCGGTTGGAATACCATTGACCCTCGGGATGGCATCCTTTGTAAATCCAGGAATGCTGAACCACCCCATTTCATTACTTTAGAGTCCCCAATAAATCTTGTTAAACAAATGTATACATCCTCTTTCACTTTGAAATGTTTCACTGCATATGCATCTTCCATATCTTGGATATCAAAACGCTTAACAAATTCATTTGTTCCTTTGTTCCATTGATATATTACAGGTCTTTGGGAACTACTTGACAGAATTAAATGTGGTTTGCCGGATATTTCAAGATACTCCACATCAGTATCTCTGTACCAGGCATGCAGAGACTGATGGGAATAAAATCCATTCCCATTCCATTTGTAAACAGTGGTGAAACCAGCTTTTGAACTGTCTGCAACAACAAAATACCAGTCTTCAGCAATCCTGAAAGTTTCAATGTCATTGGGTTTTCGGATTTTAAGAATTTCAATATCTTGAATTTTTATAAACTTATTAGCAAAAATATCTCTTTTATATATGTGGGAGCCTCCAAACAGCTGCGCGACAATGACATACAGCTGACTCTCAATAACTATAGGTTTACACACAACAGTTGAAGTACCTATAAAAAGAAAAATAAAAGACATGGTTAGCACCACTTGCTGGATCTTGTATCATAATGTTATTTGGCAAGCRCTGTTCTTACCTGTAATGTTGTCATAATTCCTGAACATCACTTCTACATGGTCCCATTCAAGAAAAATGCATTTTCCAGTAAAAGGCTGGGCAATAACCACATGCTCATCATTCATGTATGAAAAAGTGTCTACTGACAGAGATTGATATGGCAGGGACTGATAAACTTCAAATTCTGCAAAAGCGCACACACACACAACATATGATAATTGCAGAGATACTTTCCCTACTGTACTGAAAGAGCATCTACTTAACAGATACCAATCTACTACAAATTACATTATGTAATCACTAGTCAAATTTTCATATTGGTAAAGGAGCACTACAACCTGTTTTTCATTCTTGCTCACTTAAAGAGGTACCATTTAATGTCTCAGTTCTTGAAATCCATGTATAATATATTAAAGTTTGAGTATAAGCTGTAAGAACCCACTCCCAAATCATTCCTGTGTCAGACTTGCACCTACACAGAATTCATACTGATTTTAGCGAAAGGTCCATCTGATAGGCAGCGTTATTGCAAAAATGGACCCTACATTAAAAAAATAGATAGCTTTGATTTTAATTTAACAAGATTAAATAATTTGAAGCACATTACCTGTAATAATGCAATCAAATTCTTTTGGAGAGAGGGTATTGATTTTGCGCTTCTTATATTCTGGTGGGCTTTCACAGTAAATGTCTTCAACAGTTGCATTGGTGCTACCAAGCCATTCCACTAACCACTTCAGTTTGCAGTCACAATTAAATGCATTGCCTCTAAGATCCCTACAAAAAATAAATCATGTGTTCAAAATATGGGGTTAGCTGTTGTATTTCTCCTTGCAGGACAACAACAAACTGGGCTCTTGTTAAATATGTGCCCTCTTGCTTTTTCATAATTAATACTTTCCTGGCTTAATTTGTCTTGACCATCAGAGATCCTACTGTTAGTTAAGTCTACATACCAGAACCTAAACTGATTTAATTCCCTTAAGGGAATCAAAGAGAATGTAATTTGATAATCAGTAGGAAATTTCTGTTTACAGGTATACAAAGTCACAGAAATTGATTGCTGCATATTTGGGGAGGTGGTTTCTTTTGGCTTAGCTTTTCTCATTAGAATTAGGTAACAAAACGCAATTAATGTAAACTGTCAGCCAGTCAGTCAGTATTTGCTGTCTCCTTTAGGAGACAGCCTTTAAGGTTTTAGGGGACACAAGCAAAGGAGTTCTGTTAAGACTTTTACAGTTGCCTTCCRTCACATTTCAGAAAGCATGTACAGGAATAGGGAAGTGCCAGGACCCGACTGTGTGCCCAGCTGCCCGGGATCAGTCATGCCAAGCAATGCTAGTGGATACACTGGCCATCTCCCCAACCTCCTCCCGCAGCTCTGCGCTGTGAATTCAGCCCATCATGCTCATACAGGGAGCAAAGGGAGGATGTTCTGCACCTACCACACCATGGCAGGTGAACCAGAAACTGGTATCTTGTAAACAGGCCATATTTCAGTGAAACAACTGTAGGATTTATCTGTTAATCTATTTTTTTAACTCATATTTAAGTCATATATTTAAACAAGTTCATGCTTTGGGATGGTTGCAATTAGATTTAGTATCGGATGTGGTACTTATTAGGACACTTAAACTTTTGTGATAAAAAATAGCCTTCCCAGAAATATTTGGACATCAGAAATGTTACTTCCATGAAATATCTTCCCCCATCCCTCATATCATGCTCTCTCATGCATTTCCAAGGATGTTTCTTTCTTTTTTATTAAGTCTTAACAAACATGCAGATCTCTTACATAATTATTAACAATATTACTTATCTTTGTAACTAGTGAAATATTGCAAAACTAAAACAAATATGATTGACATTAGACAAGAATCAAGCCTATATTTGCTTCTATAACCTCTACTCAGCACTAAGGAGGTCATATTACTGGCTGTTGGCTTGAATTGGCTATTGGTTCTCTAAAGATGTCTCTTTTGTATTTTTTGGTATAATTAATAATTTAAGAACTGAAGGTTAACAAAAATACAAAGCCAAAATATTTTGCAGTCTGTTCCAGTCATGAAAAGGGAATAGCCTGTTTTCTTTTCTAATTAGTGTTTGATAATAAGAAATCAATGATTTCTTACACATTTGTTAAAGAATCCAAGCCTTTGAAGATGTCTTTTGGAAGCGTTTGGAGATTATTATTTGCGAGACTCCTGTAAAAAAAGATACTTCAGTATCAGTGCTAGGTTATCAAATTACACATTTATGCGAGGTGTAATACTGAGTTTAGTTGGTTCTTTTGTTCATAAAATAAAGAACCCTAGTTTCCTCCAGTACTTAGTTCTAGAAGACTGCTTCAAGAATAGCTCATTTACTTTGTGACTCTTTCTTCCACTAAAATATCATGCCTCCTCCTGCTTTCTCGACTCTTCAGCAGCCTTATAGCATTTACAATATTTCACTTAGCGAGGTAAAAAGTGCAGTCACCTCTGGTGTTTTGCCAACACCATTATTTTAAAACAATTAGTGATGATTGGATCTACTAATGTTTTCTGTATGAGACACCAATGCATAGCATTCGTATTACCGCAATCTTCTGTTTTCTTTTCTCTCTGCTGGAAGCAAAATCTTAGTACTGGGTTTCATTCTATTGAACTTAGGCTTCTTTAGCTCCTAGTTTTTGCAAATATGCAGGAATAGACAAGAAATTGCTGACCAGCATGAACTTCTTTGCTAGAATGTGCATGAGCATGTGTAACCAGCAAAAACAGTTCTTAGTTCTCCATTTTTAAATATTAAGAAAACAATCTTAAACTCAACAAGTATTCCAGCTAGTAAGAATGAGGAGGAGATGTCAGCAGGCTTTAAACAAAATTAAAAAAATTATTAAATTTCATTCAGGAATGTCTGTGTAAGTCCACCAAAGATCTTGGGCTCTCCTAGATGTCATAGAGGACATTACGGGAAAAGAATAATGCTACAGGGTATAGTTTAGGCCTCCTTTGATTAACAAAATTATTTATTATTGATAAGAAGAAATGAAAATGGGACTAAATCCTCCTCATGTAAGATCCCAGTTAGCTAGTAAGACTTAGAAACTTCCATTTTTACTTGTAAACACAAAGTGTACTTAACTACAATTTCTCTACCCAAGTTAAACCACTTAGGCATATACTTAAATTCAAAAACAATTACAGACCTACTGAAGCCAGTGAGTCTACTGCATCATTTAAAATTAAGTACTCTTCACCTTATCAGGAATAATATATTTGGGATTCCTTTATTCTATTCTTATTTCACTGCTTTCTAAGTACATCTGAGTACAACATTGCTTGGTATATGTATCATGCGCTTCACTTACGCTCCATTTTACACACAAGAGCAATTCTCTAAAAGTCAGCTAAACTCAGGTGAACAAAGCTAAGCAGATYTGCAAGCATAGATAGGTTCCTCCCCCTATACATTCTTTATGATCTGGTTTATATCAAACTGAAAGGGATGACAGACTTGGAAGTGCCAGTGGTTCACCACTTCCATGGGAATCTAGTTGAAAGATACATTTATGCAAGGTCTATATATTTGCCAATTTTTGAATTAAAATCTTGCATTTTGTGTTCCACGTAAAAAGCATACATATATGTTAGAAAACATACTGCCAGGTCTCAGTGGTGCTCTGCCTGTTATCTGCTTGATAATTATTAAGAGTAAAGGCTGTGTCAAACATGCAGTTATACTTAWGGACATATATTTTGCAACCCTAAAAGAAATGCATAGAAATTATTTCCTAACCTAAATGTAATATTTTGACATTAAATTAGTAAATTAGCAGAAAAATGCAATTGTTATTTTTTTCTTTAATCTAAATAGCAAATTAATTGTGTCACATAACAATAAATACTAAATGGCTCTACTTTATAATGACCAACGTAATTATCAAAATTAATTTCATAAAAAACTACAAATGTTTGGCTAGTTCACTGCATTGCAAAAGTTATGTTGCAAGAAGGAAGTGAACAGACTAAATAGAACAAAGTTCATATTCTCCTCTAACTTTACGGAACACATTATTATGCTTATTTACTATGATTCTTTTTAATCTATTTTAATGGATCAATAGTACTCTCCTGTTTCTCAAATGAGAAACGCCTCAGGAGGCTAAATGATTATTCTTAATTTGTATGTACAATCTGTCCCAAAGGGTGGGGAGCAGTTCTGCAAAGAGATTATCTAGTCACAGTCTGTTGTTTATGGACGTGCTTTTGCAGTTATTTTGTCTGAAAAATTCTCATTGTCCTCATGAATAGCCCTCCATGTGCAATAGCACCACAGTGCAAAAATCTATCTCCCCAAAATGTGTGTGCAACTGCATGCAAACCATAATGGCTTCTCCAATGTGATTCTATCTTTTGCATACTTTTTCTCTTAYGAAACTGTTGAAGCATCCGCAGAAACCAACATAGCAGTCAAGACAAGATGTTACTCTTGGACTGCATGCTCGGTGGAGAATCAACTGTATCTTCCTCTGTGTTAGAAAAGCAATTTGCTCACTGGCAGTAMCAGCTACTAAATAAATAAATTGATATGATAAATAATGTACTGGAACCTTCTGTGAATATAAAGCTATTCATGTACACAAATATTTTGAAGATAAGGTCTCAGTACCCAACCTTATCCTATTATCTCCCTTTTCTAACAATACTATAATTATGTCAATAACATAATTATACCTATAATATGGATTTTTATAGGATGTGCACAACCAGTTTATATATCTTTTTCTCTCTCTTTCCTCTTTCCTCTTTGTCAGTCCTAGAGGCTTCCTATGAGTAACCTTATATATGTGAATAGTCACGGTAAACTCAGTTTCAGCCAGCTGAGAGGAAACAAAGAAAAGGAACAGTAAAACATTTTATGGAACAGTTATTAAGTGGTGCAAGATTTGGTGAACTGCAGTTCAACTGTTATACTTACRCATTAACTATTTAAAGTTGAATCTGTGCTGTCTCCTGTGTCTAGATTTATTAAAGAAACAGCTAAATGATCCTGTTTCAAAACCCTCATGGAGGTTATTATGTTAAAGCAAAAAGGTCAGGATCCACTCCCCTGCCCATGACAAATACCCCAAGATATATGCTTGCAAATGCAAATGCTCAGAGCTGGGTATAAATCCGTGTCAGGCACACCCCAAATGATTTAGCCTACGTATAGGAAGTGCATTATATAACCTAGCCTCCTTCTCTTACAGTATTTTTTTGTTTTTAGTGTTGTTTTAGAGTGTATATTGTATTTTTAATAAATTTACCAGTTGTTAAGATAAAATTGTTGAAACATAGACTTAACACAGAGACTGAAGCCTGTTTAAAAACTCCCTTGCTAGACCAGACCTTGAAGATGCTACTCTTGTGTTTGCAGTTAAATGTTACAGATCTTCATTGCCTGTGTGCATTTCACCTACTGAGCTCAGCGGGCGAGATGCCTCTGCTAAGCCGCGCATGGGAAGCGTTGTTTCTAAYAGCCACGTTAGCACAGAGAGCTCCTGTGGCTAATTTAGCCTCCCCGCTATTGCAGCGAGGGGCCTGCGGCGTGTCCAAGGGTCTGGCCGTGTTTCTGCRGAGCCGAAAGGCTGCGCAGCGGCACGGGCAGTGCTAAGCGGGCCCTGGTGTCGGTGCTCGGGGGAAGTCACAGACGCCGGTCGCGGAGGTCTGTGCTCGCTGGTGCACGGGAGAGGACAGAGGYGGTGCAGGGCTCTGATGCTGATTCTCCTGAAGTCTGATGGCTGATTCTGCCATAAAGCTAGGCAGAAGAATTGGATCGGTAAGTTATAATAAACAGAGCGTTGGTGAAATTCTCGTATTTAAAATCACTAAGTGCAGGAATTTTCAAACTTGAGAGGGTTAGATTCTGCTGGATACGGGCAGTGGTTGAGGAGGTCACAGCTACAGACGGTGGTAGCTGGTCCCAGCAATGGCAGTGATACACTGCTGGATCCACGCTATACTATGATGTACTGGGGAGGAGACACACTTCCATCCTCAGCTCTCACCTTTTTCCTTGCCCAGTCCCAATCGGGGTCTCAAACCCATTCCCTCGCTYTCCTGTCTCACCTCATCAGTGCTGGCTTCCTGACCCATCCTGCTTTCTCCCCACTCCTCCATGCTCTGAGCAGGGAGCTATTGCCACACACTGCTTGCAAGCTGTTTAGGAACCATCCTTCTATACCTACCACTCTTTGGAAGACTTTGGTGGAGATACAGAGATTAACATTCAGATTAAATGAATATTAATATTTCTCAAACAAATGTGAATAGTGATATAGCAAAATGCTAAGTTAAACACTACAGTGGTTCAGTTACTATATTACATATACCAAGTAATATATTCAATCACTTTTACTTACAGGTGAATTAAAGATTTCAGTCCTCTGAAAGTATTTCTTGAAATTGACTTAATGCTGTTGTTCTCTATGAACCTGTAATGGGTCGTAAAGTCATTCTGGTCAAAGCAATGCCTGGAACTTGGAAGCCCACCCACTCTATTCAATAATGCCAGGAAATATCATTTTGTCCACTCACAAATATTCTAGATGAGGAAGGCCCATGAAAGCATCATCACTAATAACATCAAAAGTGTTTGATGTAAACAACCTGGGTAAAGAGATGCAAAACAAAACACCATTAAGTTATCAGCATGCTCAGTAAATGGTCCAGCAAGCTAGCGTAGGCCAAACTTCTATTGACTGGTTTTATAGTTTTGTTTGTGTAAGCACTATAGGATCATAAGGATGCAAAACACTGCTGATACATTGCACCTTCAGTGTGTTGCAAATGGAAGATTTCCTAAGGACCCAACAACTCATTGCTTTGCAGACTGGGGACACCTGATAAAATTCCACTGACTTCTGTGGGATATAACTGTAGGTTTATCATGCCTTTAAAACAGCAGGATTGCACAAGAGTCAGTGAAGACAGACTCGACTGACAGTGAAATGTTCAAGCACCACAGAAGCCTAGACTGTGCTGAAGACCACTTACATTTGACAACAGCATAGGGCAACTATCCAGCTTGTTAAGCAGACATCAGGTTGAATTTGTACAGCTGGCAGGTAGGATAAACTATTAACCTACGAGTTATACTTGTGAGCGTATATGACCTGAGGGTACTGAAAAGATACTGAGAAAAAATGGAAAATCTCTTAACATCATTTAGTCAGTGTTCAAACCAGAACTATTTTTAAGACCATAGTTTACCTACTGGAGATAGCTCTTAGTGTGCACATACATTTTTCATCTGTCTAGCTGTAAAAATACCAGCGACATGTTTAATTTTACGTAATCTTGTAACCATTAAAAATGGACTAGCGCTGATTTTCCCAGCCTTACTTATGATTCAGCCATGCTTGCATTTGTCCACTTGAATTCAGCTCTGGCTCACCACACCCTTAATATGGYGAGGCACTGCCAAGCTAGGCAAACTTGACTTTCCCCAGTGGAACAATAGATGCACAGATATATTTTATTCAGTTGGGCCTGATGGATACATAGACTTACACTACAATGTCCTTAGGCATTCAGGAATTCAAGATTTCAAAATATGAATGAATACACTTACTGAGTTAATCTCTTCTTTTGAAGTTTGCATTAAAAATAAATTCCACTTGATTTATTTTCTTGCTCGGTTATTGCGAACCACACTTTTTGCGTTTAAAATGTGTTCCCGTATCTTTTCAAAAATATAAGCAGGAAAGTCTTCCTCTTTGACAGAAACAACAAATACTTCTCTTTCTCAGAGAAAATAAGTATTTCTGTAAAAACTCTGGACCACAAGACACTGCTGCCTTCAATTAATTTTACTTTTTTGATGAAGTTTTGCTGGGCAATTTTTATTTTTCTGCACTCTACCCTCATTGTAATTTAAAGAATAGGGTAGTGTCTCTTTAACCAACATAGCAGTTTAAATAGTATAGTAATTCCAGAGATCACCAGGCGTATAGCATAGGTCTTGCACTTAGTGAGCTTGTTTGCCTCCCATTTCGCACCCTCTCCCCCTTGCTCTGACGGCTGTATCACATTTATTTGATGTGCAGAGTAGGTTTTCTCCCACCCGGTGACCTCAATGGCCAGGTTTGCTCCATCTGTGATCCGCCAACTGGCTAATTCTGAGTCGGGAATAGAGGCTTGAGGTGCTGCCCTGCTGCTAGGGACTGCATGGCTTAGCAGGAACYGTGTGCTGTTAGGCGGTACAAATCCCAGTGCCACAATTACCTCCCCTCTTAAGTGTTTTCAGGTCACCGGTTTACAAGGCCCCCCTCAGCACATTGGATGATACACAGAGTTACATGTATTGGAGATGAAGGCAGGGAGATTTTGTCTACATTTTGTGAACACTGCTGCTTGGCACTTCACTGTATTTTTGTAGGTCGTTCATATTTTTGTTGTCACTTGAAGAGCACAAAACATACCATCCCTCAAAGAAGAAGGGCTCTCCTGTCCTGAATACTCTGTGCTAGTCTCTTGCACGGAGTGAAATGGGACTTCTGAATAGTGTTTAGCACAGTGAGATCGCGATTTTTCTACAGATCATTGCCAGTACTACAGTAAAAATCATACTAAATAATAATAGAGGCAGATACAGTCCACACTCAGAAATATACTGGAAACAGCAAGTTAACATTTGGACCTTAAAAATGTAATGCTGGAGACTATTACAGAAAAAATATGGATAGGCTGCTAAATCTTGGTATTGGCTAAAGTAAACCTACCAATAGAGTTATAACCGTGCCAAGTTAAAACTTAGTTTAATTTTTAATTACCCTGAGTTTTGCATACATATTCTTATTTTGCTTACTCTGTCTTCTTCCAAATGTGGGTCCCCCCCCCCGCTTACAAACTGGAGCGCTGGCCCCAGAGATACAATCCTACTTCTATGTGCCGTATTTGAAGAGAGCTCATTTGTCTTAGATCAGCAGCCTGACACTTTCCAAAGATGGCAAGCAGCTCAGCTACCATGTTAGAAATATATCTGGAAAAGTATTCAGCAATATTTTTAGAAATGCTAGGTAGCAGAAGCAAGTAATCTGTGGATTGTTTGGACCATTTCAACATATCACTTGTGAAAGCTCATCATGGAACAAGACCTGCTTTTCTGGGGTTGGAGCTTTTGTTGCAGTATTTTATTAACAGCAGCTTAGATTGTGCACTTCAGTGAAGTGAAAGGCAGACCATGCAAATAATTAGTTACCAAAATGCCAAAAGCCATTGTCAGAGACTAAGACCCCACTGTGCTGGGCACTAGATAAACTCAAAATAAAAAGAATGTGTCTGTTCTACTCCACCCTACCCCATCCAGCCTGCCCTAGCAGTGGGCTTGCTAAGCGTAGGTGGCATATCGTAGCCAAGAGCGATGGTTATGATGTCCTACTCACTCTCTTCAGATACAAGCACAGTACATATGCTGCCATGTCTTTTCTCTTTCCTTTGAAAGGCACACGGCAGGAATTAAGTGCGCTTTGTCCCTTCCATGGTTTGTGACTACCTGGGAAAATCTTCTCAGGAATAAAGCACAACAGAAAAGCATTTAGGTTTCCATAGTAACTACATTTACCTATTTATCCTGTATCCAAAATTGTACAGTATGTCTGCACCTCCTTATCAGCTCCACTTGAGGTAGCAGAGTACAGCTAGGGTCAGGGCTTCAGCTATCAGTGCACCTACGGTTTAATGTGACAGCCGTAGGGCTCCGCTATAGCAACATTACGCTTCTGAGCAAATCGAGGGTGCATGTGAAGTCAGTCTGGGACAGATGTCTAATTTTGATTTTGATCATATCAGGGAGTCTTTCTTGCCAGATTTCTGAGACAAATCTGGATGTGTTTCAGCCTGGTAGCACATCCACTATAAACAGTTCAAGTTACACCCCCTCTACCTTTGTATAGCTAGCAATTATATAATCATATGCCCACATTTCTAGAAAGCCTGTGAACTGGTAAAAATCTGATATAAAAATGAATCTAAATTTAAACATGCAAAAATATTCTCATCTTGGGTATACCTCATCACAATATTTGATTCTGAAATAACTGCTTAAAATTATTATTGAATTAAAATTTTCTTTACTTTTGTGTATTTTCAAAGAACACAAGAAAACAAATAGGGTCAAACCCAGACCCTATCCAGACAAAACTTCCGCTGAAGTGACTAAACTTCCATAGAAGTCAATGGTAATTTTACACGAAAAAGGACTGCAGGACCTGTCCCACTGAAATTAAGGGCCTGACCTGAGAGGTTCTGAGGTTGTATTCAGTGAGAGTGCAAACAGGCAGCATTTGATTGGGATCAGGCCTAGGACTGCAGAAAAGAAACTGGAATAGTTGTTGCAATGCTCAGATCCCTACTGTAATATTAATTAAAGTATAATAAAGATAGCACATGTTCTGTCACAGAAAGCTTCAGGAGGTCATCATTCAAAGTAGCATTGACAACAAATATCCTTGCAAAATACTAAGTAAGTACATAGAGGCTGAAAAAATTAGGCATGCACTATCATTCAAATTACTTAAAACTCTTGTATGTTGTCATCTAATGAATATTCTCTTGCTATTTCTTATAAAATGAATACTGAGACCCTTTCTATAGTATTTATGGACACATTTACATTTCACAACAAATATATATATATATAAATATTTCTCACAGAAGCTGCAGAGATGGTGTGAGCAAAAAACTCCCTTCTGGGATTTTAGTAAAAGCAGATCTCACAAAGGATCTGGAAAGAAGAAAAAAACAACCTTATGTTAATGTAGTCTCATATACTCATGGTTATAATACTGATCTGGGCATCACAGAGAAATTTATTTACATAAGTACTGCAAATGAAAAAGAAAAAAGAAAAATGTTACAGGTTTCATGTAGTATAGAAAAAGGTTTAAAATGRTATGTGTGCACACACAGAGACAGACAGACAGATGAAAGAGATGTAAAAATCAGGATTCAAGGATGCAGCACAATTTTAACACATTAGCTGATGATTCTGAATGCTGGAGGTACTCCCTGCAGCAAGCATCTTTCAGTATGCACTGAAAACACCACACATCCGAGTTCATTTTAAATCATAAATTAAATAACCAAATGCTTACAGCCCTTACAGTGAGATAACATCAGGCGGAACGCTGCGAGGAATAGATCTGGCATTTTCACATAAAGCATTATCTTTGGTACAAGTACACCAGGCAGGACATTTTGGCTTCACTGGCTTCTTCCCTTCAGTCAGCAAAAGCACAAATAAAAGGCATAAGAAATAAGCAATTCTTCTAAAGGGTCTGCTGGCATTTCCCATTCTTTTGATCTGCTCTCGTTCCAGCCAGTTGAAAGAATATCCCAAAACATGAACAGGGGTTCTTTATTCAGCCATTGGATGTCTTTCCATAAGTCCAGGTCAGTATTTGTCTCTGCTTTCCCAACCCTTTTCTTTCTCTTTCACTCTGTTTTTGTAGACAGAAACCTGCAGCTGATCTGTATGTTTCCACTCACTCAGGCAACGTACTGCTCAGAGAAGAGACCTGCGAGGTGCTGTAAGATGGGGAAAATCCAACCAGCTGAAGGGAGGGAAAAAAAGAAAAAAAAAAAAAAGAAAAGAAAAAAAGAAAAAAGACTTGCATCACCACAAAAACACTGAGCACAACACAGCATTAGATTGCAAAGTGATGTAACTGAGAAATACACTGCTTTCTGTTTTCACAGGGAGGCCCTTTCCCTGTTACCAAAAATAGTACAGCATTATGTTTTGCTGGTGGGTGGGTGAGTGGGTGTGGGGTGGAGTATACGTGCGCGTGTGGGGAGAAATCAGTCATCTTTTACTGGATCCCTACAACCTCCTGAACCTCTGAGAATTGTGCTTTCCATACTGCAAGCAGCAGCAGAACTAAAGCCAGTATCTCCTGGAAAATGAATCGGGGGAAACCATCAAAAGCATTGCTGCAAAAGCTGTTAGATTAATTTTTATCCTTAGCCCTTATTGCACATATTTGTACCACTGAAAAACAAGCTGCCACACACGGAAAATATTACAATGTATGAGAGAATGCCTACAACTGTCATTCCTAAACAAAATATTTTGTCATGCAAAATAGCCTTCAAACTGCAATTTTAAGGAAAAAAACCCACTTATTTGGTGCATGTTTTCTGAGCTTGTTAAATAAAGTGGATCAAGCACTGTTCAGAACGGATGATACTAATTAAAAAATTCAAGTTCAAAAATTTATTTGCTTGGAGACTGGTTAGATCATTTTACATGAAAGAAAATGTTATTTAAACACTAGCTATATTACAGCTACAGTTAAGAATGGACCTTATTTGAAAAATGACAGGACAGGGACAAATCTTGATGGCAATAATGAGTCCTTACAACACTGCTGGAGGCTGCAACTGGGAGTAGCACTGGGTGCAAATGCTCTAAGTCGCAGTCCTCACCCTGAAGTCTTTACAGTAAACTATATCAAATATTTTATAGGCACTTATAAAAGATAAGCAGCACCGAAGTGTTACAACATAAAGAATGGTAAGACAAAACTAATGAATGCCACCTAGCTGGAAATCCGTACAGGATATATATATATATATTTGATATAAGGTTCCTATTAGAAGAGTTTTGCAAACTTTAATAGGTCTTAACGCCTCCTCAGTGAGAGCGACAGCATTATACAAGCATCAACCTGATGGTACAGAAAGTTTAACGCTGTTTGTGTCTTTCTTCCTCAAAAGCGGTGCCAACAAAGCCCTAGCACATACCCAGACATGTGTGCCCAGCAGGAATTTCAGACACTACAGGTGGAAGATGACGAAGAGGGACAGCAGCCTGCAAAACTGCAAGAAATTTAGTGTATGGATGCTGGGGAGGCCCCCACTGACAGCGCATCCTCGCCCGGCCTGCGGCTGAACTCCGTCTCGCCGGGGCGCAGAGGCGGCTCGGCGCCCACCGAGCTCACGCCAAGCGGTGGGAACCGCGTCGTCCGAGGCGCTCGCGGTGCCTGGGAAGGTGCCCAAAGCTTTCGGAGGCTCCGCTGGGAGACGAGCCCAGCGCTCGGCATCAGCCCTGCGCCCTCCACGCACCCGGCCGGGGGCGAAAAGGCAGCTCTCGCCTCCGCAGAGCTCTCTCGCTCTCTCCAGGCTTTCGTTTTTTTAGAAAAAGCTCTTTATTAACTCGAGCGCGGGGCCCACGTTTTTGCTCCTGAGAAAATCTTCCGTGTCAGCTGCCTCTCCTGAAGCAGGGCTGACTTCGGCCAGGAGCGACGCGGAGCCGCTGTAACGCGGAGCCCCTCCACCCGCTAGAAGCMAACGGCACAGGATTACGGTAACCGAAGCACTGAAATCATTACCAGGCAAACGGTGCTGCCTTCCCATGGGCACGAAGGTTGCTCCTTGCTCTGGGAACGAGGTAAGGGCGGTACTGAGACGGCGGCGGGCCCGGCGGCGCTCGCCCTTCCCGCCTCGGGAGCTGGCCCCTCCGGGACGTCGCGCGGCGCAGACCTCTGCTGAGGTGAGGACAGCAAATTCGCTAAGGTTTTCGCTGCGAGAGAAAAGGCCTGCTGCTGCCTGTTTGTTTTCTTCTGGCAAAGCTACCCATTGCCATGGCAATACTTTGCCATTGATGGTGAAACCCCGTGTCTCAGTTTTTAAGCTCATTCACTGAAATCCACCATCAATTACCTAGGCATTTCTTTTTAGTTTATACTCCAGCAACACTGTGTACCTCCTGGAAACTTTGCGCCCTAGCAGTT
Source organism: Rhea americana (assembly GCF_003343005.1). Taxonomy (NCBI): domain Eukaryota; kingdom Metazoa; phylum Chordata; class Aves; order Rheiformes; family Rheidae; genus Rhea; species Rhea americana. Next base: position 263,736 of record NW_028185284.1, read on the forward strand.
TTTCAGTAACAAAAGCACATTCTGCAGCAGAACAGTAACCTGATTCTAATTTTATCCATGCAGAAAACTGCCTGAAAGTTAGTTTTCTATTCCAAACTACAATCCAAAACAACTATTTTTTCCCCCAAATTGCAGGTATTATGAATATTTACAACAGTTCTTGAAGACAGAGGCATAAATTACATTCTCCAGGCTCCTTTTATGCCCAGCTCAATACCTTAGTTCTTGCCATGACATAGATTAAAATCAAATTGGTTGATGGATTTTCAGCGGCATCCGCGCTCGCGAGCCATTGCAGCGTTTGGCTTCCCCTTTACCTGTGCCATCGCCGCTTGTTTTCTGGCTCAACAGAACAGGCAATTGCCTGCTGTGCCCACATCGGAGGGCCTGCTTCCAGGGCCTTGCTGGCTCKTTTTTTTTTTTTGCTCGTGTTTCAGGTCCTGATAAGGCACAACATGAGTCAAAATTCAATTCCCTGTTTTCGGCAAGGCTTGAAGGATAGATGGAGGCGCTGTGGTTTGCTGTATTAGACAGACTTCTYGTTATTTGACGATTCAATTGAAATATCTTCACCTTGCAGTGCAATGGAGGTGCTTGCTGGCAGACGTGTCTCAGTATGGGCAGTGATAAGCTTGTACTGTGCTTCTGGCTCCCAGTATTAGCTCTAATTTGGCTTTGGCAAGATATTAGTTAGCTAAAGCCAGCAGATCCTTTTTGGTAGAATTAGATATAGCGATACAGACATTACATGCATTTATTTTCAAGCAAATCATCCTTAAAACTAACTCAGTTTTCTCAGCTGTGACTGCTAATTCTGAATTACACTGTGTTCATTTTGTGTTGTGCTCTACTACCACTACTGCTCGGTGGCTACTGTAGCCTGGCAACACGGAGGACTGCAGTAATCTCTGTTCTCTACAACCTCTCAAGGCTTAACTGCTAACTCCTACCAGTAGGTTTTCCTTTAGCATTTGCTCTACACTTTCCTTTACTTACCAGCTTGGCAGAGATGTCTACCAGTTACTTGTTTTCTTTTTCTCTTTTATTTTAGCTGCTTTCTTTTAGCTAAATCAGGTCTGAGAGGAAGCCCTCAAAAACAAAAAAACATGGAATGAGGCCAGTCTACTCCTTGGAGACACGACCCTGCTTGTCACATTTTCTTTTTAAAGCTCTTCTGCTGTGGGGAATCTTTGTAATTTTTACCCTCTTCTTTAACAGCTGAGAATTATTCAGCATTGCMCTAAGCACAGCAGATTTTATTATTTCTTATACTTTCTTAATCGGCTATGATATCTACCCTTTTTAATTTTGACTAGAGACAAGTAAGCAATTCTTAGTCAATAATTATTTCCCACCTATTCTCTCTTTATGGCAGGAATCAAACAGCTGATTTCATCAAAGGTATCCAAATTGTTTGCTGAAAACTTCTGAAAATAATAAAACACCTAATAACAAGTTTGATGCAGGTATATGACATCCAAAGCTGCTTTAGCTAGTTGTCATAAGTAGTACTATTCACCACCTAGTACTACTCCTGTTTTCAGACCAGACTTAGCACAACTTTTGCAGCTTGGTTTCTAGTGCAAACAAATGCATTTACTATTATTATTTACTAAAAATATATTTTTAGCAAATATTCCTGAATATATRGTTAAAATATGAATACTTCTATGAGTAAACCTGTTTGCTAAATTCTTTGAGGAAAGTAAACACAAAAGGTCAGTACATAGATCCAAAAATTATTTTAAAATATATTTAATACATTTTTGAGGGATAAATTCTACTCCACTAACTATTCACATTAGTCCAATATGTTTTCATTACCAACATATGGCAAAGTTTTAATAAGCATCCTGYGGTTTCATGCTGACTACATTTCCCTTTGCATATATGTATGCTACTACAGTTGTCATTTATTTCATCCTGCTCTTGTAAAACTCTGTTGTCTTTTCTGTGTTCAGTATGAGGTGCCRGCACATATGTGGCCTAATCCAAAATCGACTGAAGCTGATGGCTGGACTTCAGTAAAATTTACCATGCTTTGTGTTAGGCCTGTATTTTACCACACAGATGTACAACAGTCAAAATCACACCCCAAAAATTCAGGAGTCTTCTAACGAACAGAATATTTTCACTGATACATTACCACTGTATTTGGAGCACAAGGATTTAGAGATCACAGACTCCTACAAATGTTTCATGACTCTTTTTACTCTGAGTGCCACCCTTTTCACAAATTCTGCAGCAAATGACAAATTTAAAGCAGCTGAGACTAATACTGCACTTTCAGTAAACAAAACTAAGTCTTGAATTCTAAATAGTTGTGAAAAGACTATGCTTCCTGGTGGATCTGGCACCATGATCCTTTGCCAGGAAGAGGCCTTCTGCAGGTTAAATATAATAAAACTTGAAATGCCTTTACAACAGCTCATAGAACAGAACAGCTTGAGAATTATTAGAGAGATGCCTAGAACTTTTTATTTGGACAGGTCTTCTAACCTACTTTGTCACRTCCCATCCACAAGAGCGATTACAGATATCCTTCTTTATTATGCCATGAGAGTTTCATTAAATGTAGAACAATGAGGCCAATCTCTGTGTCAAAAGGCTGAGAAAACTGCTACTGTAATTGCTGCCAACTTTAAAGGAAAGAAAACCTCTGAGGGTGGCCTCCTCTCCCTTGCATAAAGTAGCCAGTTCACAGTTCACCATGGAGTTACATCAACATACAACTAATGCACCTCTAAAGAGAATCAGCTCTTAACAAAATTATATAATGATGCAGAATACGGTTAAGTGTACAGGTGGCTCTGTTTACTGGCTTAGGCATACAATAGTTTGACAGATGACAAAAAAAAAAAAAACACATCAGGAGAGAAGCACTGTAATCTGAATTATCATTCTTTAAGAAAAACAGATGTGCAATGTGTTTCATCCAAACAGAAGCCAGGCAAAATTCATCCATGCGTAGGTTTTGTTTTTTACAACTAAGGACATATTGACACTCTATTTTCAATTGCAGRTTTTTAAATAGTAGAGAATATTACAAACTACCTCAGATGAGACTCAAAAGCAATAGGATTTCTACTCCCTGTAGTTTCTGAAAGGCTTACAGCATYATTCAGGTTGGAAGGGACCAGGGAAGCAATCTAGGCCATCTAGAGGTAAATGACAGTGACAAAGGCTAAGAAGCTAGATATGAAGTATCTAAAATGTAGTCTTTTGATATTATATGATTTTTAAACCAAAAACACTTATTTTGAAGGATATAATCTATAATCTGTGTACAGCTGATACTGATAGTACTGCTAATGTTACATATATTTTTAAACATTCTGCTGGATGATTGTTCATGCTGGTCTGACCATCTTCAGGCCAGGGCATAACATGCCATATGCTGCCATAGCAATAGCTTGATTTTATGTAAGTAAAGGAAAAGAACAGAGCTTACTATCAGACAGAAAAATCCAGTAACCATCCTTCAGGTCAGACATGATCATGACCTCAATTACTCCTGGATTAGCTCTTCAGTATGAGAAAGACCACACAAATCCTCTTGATCCTTTTATGTTTTCCACCTTCCACTTCCAGTTTCCATACAGGCTGTCATTCTTGTGCCTCAGTATGGAACTGGATTCCAGTATAAATCCTAGAGCTGGGATTCCTCAGCTCTTCCCTAGCTCGCAGCTTCCATTTTCCAGCACACTGGGACCAGTTGTTTTCTCAGGTTTTTAAGAGGCTCATAAGCTCAGTTACAAAAACTAACTGCCTTTCTCCAGACCCATACAAATGATTCCTACTCCATTTCTGTTGTCTGTGCTTTACCTCAAAAATGCTGACAATGGATATCTAGAGATAGGGGAAAAAATGAAAATAGCAAACAACAAACACACAAGCTCAAAAGGAAAAAAAAAAGCACAATTCAAGGATATGTGAAGCTGTGTTACTTCATCGTAATGGGAAACGGTCTTGTGACTTTCAAAGAAAATGTTTTGCAAGTCTTTTCAGGAAAAGCAAATAAAAGTGACATGATGATAACTAGAATGCAGCCCTGTGTTACACTTTTGTTAATGTGAACATTCCTCCCTTGCTCCCTCTTCCATGGCCTCCTGGTTCTGCCTTCACTACACAGTTCAATATTGCTGTTTCTATCTCTAATGCTGATCTCTAAACTGGATCAATGAAATTGTAAAAGAACAAAACCTAAATAAAACTCCAAACAAATCAAAATCTTGACAAACTAAACCAGGAATTGATAGGGCTAGAATGTGCGGTTGGGGATGGGAAAGGACAAGGATTTTGGCTTTGCTGTCAAAGAAAATGTACAGGGAGCCACATATTTGAGGGGCACTTTCCTGTGACACCTAATCAGCTCCAGGTACAAGCTATCACCAAAACGGGCAGTTCTATTTCCCACATCTTGCTTAACTCTAATCAAGTAGTTTCTTAGTGCTTCTGTGAGCTGGCTGTTTTCCTAAGGTGATGCAATACTAGTATTTTTGTAAGAAGGTTAGTTTTCTATTAGATCAGTAAGCTGAATTGGGTCACCTTGCAGTGACATGATCACCAGACCTGATGCACAAGGAAGAGGGATTTTGGACCATCCCTTCTGGCAACACCTTGAAAAAGATTYGGCGCCATGAGGAACTGCACCTTCAAAGCTCATCTCACAGCCACCTCATGCGGAAAGCATCAGCCAAGAGGCTGCAGGCTCTTGCTGCTTCCTCTGCATCGCCACTGCAGCTCACTTTCCTGTCCTGGGAATAAGCTCCGGGAGGTAAACTGGCAGAAAACTCCTTGAACCACAATGAGTGCAAAAAGTTTTCTGAAGGGTGAACTGGCTCCCAGTGGAGTCCAGTGGTGATGTTCAGCAGGGAGAGATGGAAACCCCAGCTGGGCCAAAGGGGAAGAAAGGGCCATACCCTTTGGAAAGCTGTTAGCTATGTGAGTGAGATAGCTCCAACCTGGTAAACCAGACTGAGTTGCTAGTTGCAACCCCAGGACAAAGGTGTACTCCCACCTCAGCTGTCCTACCATAAGAGGCACCTTTAAACCTAGGGTGAAATAGCTAGCTGGTAATCAGATACACAGTTTGATAACTGAAAAAAGGCCAGATCTGCTAGAAAGTTTGTTAAGCTCCTGGAAACCACATCCAATCTGGCATGACCCTGGACAATGTATTGGTTTTCCAATGAAACAAGAAGCACTATTAATTTACTCAGGCTGGGGTTCCACAGAGTCTTCTCTATATATTATTTTTCATCTACAACTGTTTCTAGTGTTAGGATGGAAACAAGTGATGGGGGACAGGAACTACTAGACTGGTGTTGACTGCTGAGAGGTGTCTGTGGAACTATGCCTCATTTTTGCAAATATAAAACTCACTGTAAAATAGCATCATGCAGGGATAATGTTCACAAATATTTAAATTGTGACATTTCATTCAAGACCAAGCAGGACAAAATATGAACTTCATAAAATGCCTTAGTATTTAGATAGTCTTGTTTAAGTTACCCTCTAGCTAGAGGACAGACCCTCAGGAGGCTTATACTAACAGACACTTGGTAATTTTGATTGTCAGTCTGCCAGCCCTTCTGCTAACTATTCATGAATTTAGCAGTTGTTTATAGGAGGTATCTTTCATGCCTCCAGCAAAAATACAGAGCAATAGAAAATTCAGTCCAGTAAGAACCTCATATCTCAAACAGTAAGTCCAAAATTCCCTAGCACGATCAAGTGCTTTTCACAGACCTAGAACACCTAGCACTGTCATTGTAGCTAACCGCCATTTAATTGGCAGCAAGAAAAGTCTATAATACATTTCTTCATGAAAAAAAAAATTGAGCTCCTCCAGTTTGCCAAGATGCTAATTAAAAACAGACGGCATGTTATAAAATCCTTTCCTTGACATGTGCTATTTTACATTGACCTTCTATATTTTTTTCACCTCATTGAGTCCCTGCAACATTATTTCAACCTTTATACATTTGTATTGAATTTTATCATTTTGCAGACAAACTAACTTAAATATTATTTATTTAAATGTAAATAGGAAATGTATTTGTTACATGGCAGAGGTAATAGGCTTCTAAGGAGAGAATCTTTAGTCATTAAAAACAAAAGGTTTCTGACTAAGCCCTGAATAATTCACAATGAAAGAAATCTTAGCCCCACTGAAGTCACTCARATAGTTCAAGTAAAAGCCTTGTTGGAGTGCCACTGGTATAATAAATTACATTCGGAGAARGATATGGCTCATCAAACACATATTCCTGTTTCATGATTGCTAATCAAAATGCTGGGATTTGGACTAGGACTGATGGACTTTAAGGGATCATTGCTGACAGCTCCACAAGTGTATTTTATTGCATTTATTGTTCTTAACACTTTAAGAAATTTGGAGAAATGCCTTATTTCCTTAAAAATTAATCCCGTTTACCCTTAGCAAAGATTAGATCKGCCAGAAACCCCACCCCACCAGATGGGTAGACGTATTCTTACTGTACAAAGCCCAATACAAATTCTACATAAAACACGATACAGCACCGACACGAATTCCRCTGTCCCTCTTCCGTACAAAACCATCCCCTCTAGAGGAGAATTCAGAGAGCTGATGACGTCTATCACATCTCTCTCAGTTTATGTGCCAACACGCTATTACTCAGTACAGCTTTAGGAAAGGATTTGCTCCTTTGGCTGTCTGGCTCTCTCCCTCTGCAGTGGGGGACCAAAACCAACAGAATATCCTATCTAAGAACTGGCAATAATATTTAATGCAATTTTCATTCTCTAGCAGCAGGGAGATGCATGTTTTAGTTATGACTGCTCAGAAGCTAGGGGATTTTCCTATCTTGAGTATGATAATAGTTAAGACTTTCAGATTTTGGACTTGCAATGCTTCTTATGTATCACTTTTCTAAAATAATAATTCAAATTCCATACAGACAACTTTTTTTTGCTATTAGGCATCCATAAGTTTCCACTGTTGCTGCCCTTGTGATTTAGGCAAAGACTCATTAAACTGGAGAGCCTAACTCCCAGTCTCAACATAATACATCAGTGAGAAGTAATAACCTCTTTTATGAAGCAATACAGCTCCCCAGTTAAACCAATGACACATACTCCTGATTAAACAAAGGCATACATGGCTTTTTCCTAAGCATTTTTGAAGCAAATGGATGAATATATGAAAGAAAGAGAGAAGAATGAAAAAAACAGAATTCACAGAGAGAGCAGTAGAAACATCAGAGAGCGCCTGGATGGGCATTGGAAGTAAGGTCCTGAGAAAAGCCTCTAGAGGGAACTTCTTAAGAGCTGCAAATAGTCTCCTGCTATTTGACTTGCTCTTCAGTCAGAGAAATGAACGCTATACATTCCTTGTAAATAAAAACTGAATCAAAGATACCTGATTACATGAACAATTTACCTTCCTAAACAAAACGATCTGAAAGACAGATAACCACTCAGATTATCTGCAATAGTAGAAGTAGCAATAATGCTCTATTACATGTTTCTGATACTTCTGACTCCCCTTCTGGGAGGCAGACTTTCCTTTATACCTTTATAAATAAATATATATGTATAGCTTATATGTATTTTTTGAGAGAGAGAGCGAGAGAGTGAAARAGAGAGAGAGAGAGAAAGAGGGAGRGAGAGGGAGAGAGAKATATATATAGTTTCCATTCACAGGCTAGCACCACAACCACTTATTCATTCCTCTCATGCTTTACCTGCTGCATTTCAAGGCTGCCCTGATGCTAAAAATAGCTTCACATATCGCAGGAGGGTTGCTATAGATTCAGAATGCGTGATGTTAGGAAGACAGCTAAACCCCTGCTTGTGGAGGACAGAGATCCACGCGGAYGCGGCCCCGGGGCAGCTGTAGTACTGTGTGACACCTGGGCTGTGATGCCCTTTCTGAAGGATTCTCAGGCTCCAACACGGGGGTATTTATGTTGCTCTAAGACTGCACTGAACTGCAAACCTGAAACAAAAATTGTGGATGTGGCCACAAGTTTGAGCCTTTGTTTTTTAAACTTTAATGTTAGATCACTGTACCACAATACCTTCCCATATTAGTAGCCCACTAGCTTATCTTTGGCTGTGAAAGCAGTTTAACATTTTGTTGTAAGGACATATTTTTCTGGAGACATTGATGTCTCAAAGCAGGAAAATATCAAAATGCTTCCAACGGTTGTTCTTACTGTAGAGCTGAAAGGATAACTCATTGAGTGTTCAATTACCAGCAATGTTCATTGACAGCAGTGAAACTACATCTAAAAATTGCATTACAATCAGTTGGTCTGGACTTCTGGCAGTGTGTCCTCTAACACTGCTGACAAAGCTAATGGCAATTTTGGAAGTTACCTGCCTGTCACAAAGTAATGGATAATGTGAATGAATATATGCTTACATATAACTTTCCAACTAATATATTGCCTATACAGCAAAATGTGCTAGAGATAAGTATCATTTGATTTTTAAGGTTATCAAATCTGTTTTCATAATCTGTCTGCCAAAAACGTTTTGGAATTACAGGAAAGATTTTATTTTGCCAACATTGAAAATATGGAAATTTCGAGGACTGTCTTTAAAACATAGTTATCTCTGTCCTCTATGGTTAGAAGCATCTTAAAATATTTTCCAACTTTTAGAAATTACTTTCATACATTAGAATATCACAGGTTGCATCCTTTCAGGATAATGAAGATTAGATTAATGGAGATAAGAGCATCTGAATAAGACTTGCTTCCAAGTAAGGACAGTCTGAGCTTGAATTTCATGGGAAAATACGTTGGTTGAAGGGTAAATTGCAAAAATGAATGGATGGCAAAATATAGCTCATTAAAGTAACTGCTACCAGAAACATGGCAAAACAAAAAACTGAAATGAGTTTCATTCCACAGTATACATAAGCTCCCAAATATCAGGTTAATTTCTGTATACTGAATACCTTAAGCTTACTCAGTTACTTTCATCTTCTCCAAAATTAGCTGWTCTTTAGAAAATTACAATGAAAAGTAGAGGCTTAATAGAAAACTGTTTGTATGAAAAAGATGATGTAATGAGAAATTCATTACTGTGCATGCATGCTTCCGGAGTCCTGTATTAGGAACTGATTTAATGTTTTCTCTCTAGATACAAATTCTCCTGATTTTTAAAATTTATGGATTTATGGATGTATTATGCCTACACCTAAGTTAAATGAGGTAATCAGAAGAATATTTTCCTTTTGTGAACAGACTCCGATTATCAAAATGTGCTGAATACTGAGTCTGTTAAGGCTGGGGTTCAAAAAAGTGAAAACKGTGGCACGGATTGACTAAAACAAGATTGCATTAAATGTGTTAAAACTGATGGTMATACAACTTTAAATAACACACTGCAACTTTTAAGGACTGTATGTCTGAGGACAGTGTAATGTAGRTTTGAGAGACAATTCCATTATACGCTAAAGGAAATGGTGTTTCACTTAAATCCCACTTAAAGTCTTGACCCTTATCTTTCATGTGGTTATCTTTTATTTCTATTCAAGAGAGGCAGTCATCTAGATATGTAACTTAACATTTTAATATACTGCTTGCAAATTGAATGTGGTTTCAGCAAGTAGCAGATTCTCCCCTAAGCCTGAATATTTCTTTTTTCCTACTATAGACACTTTCCTCAGCAATTTTGTGAGTCTGTAATTTTTACTCTTAAAGTTGTGGATCTTGTGCAACTCTCTGTTGCTGGCTATAAAGAATGAAATTTGATATTTTTAATTAAGTTAGACTAATTGTTCTCATTTAGGGTAGTTATCTTTCCCTTTCCACTTAGGTGCCATAGAATGAATAGTGTCCTAGAAATACTTTCTATTATCCTAGATAATATTCCAGTATTTTATGTCTGAGTGACTTTTGTCATTAAATAACCCCAAATTGTATTTAATTTGAAATATAACCCCTATTATTTCCAAAATCTGGCAATACTCCTACTAACATAAGATCAGTTCTAGCCTAATGGATAGTATTAAATGAGGGCCCACAGTATAAGTGTGTTTGTAAAAAAGTGAAAAAAGAAATGTTTACTGATTCACTCCACTCCACTGCACTGAGCAGCCTCTTTATATCCCTGTGTCCTTCAGTTTCCAGGGGACGGTCAGCTACTGATAACTTCAACATGATACTCCGAGCCTCTAAACACTGTTACTGTACTACTTTACCATTTAAATTTTTACTGTTTTTTTTTTACTGCTACTCTTAGAATTACTCTTGGAATAACTGACTGAAATCGTAAGTGGAATAATGACTGATTCTGTCATCATTATGCCTTATTATGCTCTTACACGTGTGTGATTCCAAAGACTTGACTATCCCATGGTATATYGCCCATGGTCTCTGCTATGAAATATTTTAATATTTTCTTAAGACAATCAGCAGAAAACACTGTGATGAACATGCCTGACCAGCTGCATAGTACAGGCTGCAGAACTGACCTTTTTGATTCCTGGATTAAGACCTCAACTTTTGCTTAAGCTAAGGCACAACACATCTCGGAAAACAGAGGTGTTATCTGGAACAAATGCACATACAGGAATGAGACCTTATTTCTCTATTACATTCTATCTTAGACTGCAGAATCTGAGGCACCATATCTTTTTGAGGTTTTTTATAGCACTAGGTGCACTATCAGTGTACCAGCTTAAGAAACAAATGGCATACATATTGACTTGCTACTACTGAGAAGACACTGATCTGTCACTCATCTGTTTATATATCATAGAATCATAGAATCAGTAAGGTTGGAAGGGACCTCTGGAGATCATCTAGTCCAACCCCCCTGCTCAGTAGGGTCACCTAGGCATGGTAGACAGGGTTGCATCCAGGCAGGCCTTGAAGATCCCCTGAGAAGGASACTCCACAACCTCTCTGGGCAGCCTGTGCCAGGGCTCCGTCACTCTCACAGGGAAGAAATTCCCCCTCACGTTCAGGCGGAACTTCCTGTGCTTCAATTTCTGCCCACTGCCTCTTGTCCTGTCACACGGGACAACTGAAAAGAGTTTGTCCCTGTCCCCTTGACACCCTCCCTTCAGGTACTTGTACACACTGATTAGATCTCCCCTCAGTCTTCTCTTCCCCAGGCTAACTAGGCCCAGCTCTCGCAGTCGTTCCTCATAGGGCAGATGCTCCAGCCCTCTGATCATCTCTGTAGCCCTACGCTGGACTCTCTCCAGTAGCTCCATGTCTCTCTTGTCCTGGGGAGCCCAGAACCGGACACGGCACTCAAGATGAGGCCTCAGCAGGGCTGAGCAGAGGGGCAGGATCACCTCCCTCGACCTGCTGGCAACACTCTTCCTAATGCAYCCCAGGAGACCATTGKCCTTCTTGGCCACAAAGGCACATTGCTGGTCATGGTCAATCTGTCATCCACCAGCACTCCCAGGTCTTTCTCTGCAGAGCTGCTCTCCAGCAGGTCAGCCCCCAGCTTGTACTGGTGCCTARGGTTATTTTTCCCTAGGTGYAGGACYCTGCACTTGCCCTTGTTGAACCTCAYGAAGTTTCTCCCCGCTCAGCTCTCCAGCCTGTCCAGGTCTCTCTGTATGGCAGCACACCCCTCCGATGTGTCAGCCWCTCYTCCCAGCTTGGTATCATCAGCAAACTTGCTGAGGAGGCACTCYGTCCCCTCATCCAGGTCATTGATGAAAATGTTGAACAGGATGGGACCCAGTACTGAGCCCTGAGAGACGCCACTAGCCACAGGCCTCCAACTAGACTCCACGCCACTGATGACGACCCTCTGAGCTCTGCCTTTCAGCCAGTTCTCAATCCACTTCACTGTCCACTCATCTAACCCACACTTCCAGAGCTTCTCTAGGAGGATGTTATGGGAGACAGTGTTAAAAGCCTTGCTGAAGTCAAGGTACACAACGTCCACTGCTCTCCCCTCATCTACCCAGCCAGTCATTCCATCMWAGAAGGCTATCAGGTTGGTTAAGCAGGATTTCCCCATGCTGGCTACTCCTGATCACCTTCTTCTCTTCCATGTCTGGAGATGACATCCAGAATGARCTGTTCCATCACCTTTCCAGGGATGGAGGTGAGGCTGACTGGCCTGCAGTTGCCTGGGTCCTCCTTCTCACCCTTCTTGAAGACTGGAGTGACACTGACTTTCTTCCAGTCCTCARGCACCTCTCCAGTTCTCCAGGACCTTTCAAAGATGATGGAGAGCGGCCTTGCAACAACATCTGCCAGCTCCCTCAGTACCTGTGGGTGCATCCCATCTGGGCCCATGGATTGTGGMTGTCTAGCCTGCCCAGAAGGTCTCTAATCCTATCCTCCTCAACCAAAGGAAAGTCTTCCCTTCTCCAGACTTTCTCCCTCACATCCAGGCTGCAGGATTCCTGGGGGCTGCCCTTAGCAGTGAAGACTGAAGCAAAGAAGGAATTCAGTAATTCTGCCTTCTCTGTATCCCCTGTCACCAGGGCCCCCGCCCCATTCAGTAGCAGGCCCACAATTTCCCTAGCCCTCCTCTTGCTGCTGATGTATTTGAAGAAGCCCTTCCTATTGTCCTTGACATCCYSTGCCAGACTCAATTCCAAGTCCATATATATATTAAAGTCTTTAGATTCCATACATTCAACAGTAAATGATTTCTACCTTCCCTCAATTTTCATTTTAAGTAAATTATTAATAAATAAATACATAGTAGACAATGCACAAAATTGCATATGTATCAAGAGACAAGGGAATGGATATATTTTTCACTATGATTTAAACATGCAGTGGGCTGTAACCTTGCTCACATACTCATTTTACTTTCACAAAAGAAGTCTAGCAGGATACAATATAATTTAAAGAGAATAAATACTACAGTTACAGTGCTTGAGTTTTTTATATATTCCACCTCACCTTATTTTCCTTGTCTCTGTGCTAATTATGTTCTTTCATTTTTCCCTATTATATAACAACTCTGATATCAAACTGGAAAAGTAGATTTACTCTTCTCTTGGATTTATGTATGCAAATGCCATCAGCCATTTCCACCTAACAGATTTAGACATAAAACTAGGATTAAGCATTCTTTGCTTTCTTAGGAAAATGTTCATACCTTGTGGATTTTAAGCATAATGCACTTCTAAAATCTTCTCAAATGAAAACTGGAACACTCTGGAGGGGCTACTTTCTGTATTCCACTGATTTCAATGCAGACTGATAAAACAAACTATTTTGTGCACATTGATAATTATATTTTAATTAAATTCTTGACAGCTTAAAACCACGACACTTGTTTATGCATGCCTTCATGTGTGCATGATCTTTTAGTGGATTTTGTTCCAAGCATAGCTGCCAGACTGCAAGCTCTAGAGACCAAAATCACTTGCCAYACAACAAATATGGCAGAGACCATGKCAATTAAAGGACAACAGACAATATTCTACATCTTTAAATCTTTAGAATCTGTTGAATCTTTAGAATCTACCTCTTTAAATCTTYAGAAGACTTACTAGCTAAAATTCTTTACTTTTTTGCTGAAAAGTATTGTAGCAATAATAGGGTAGGTTACTTCCAATAATTATTTTTGATGAAAGTCTGCTTTATTATTTCTATAGCTGAATTAGTTAGTCCTTATAGGGGTATACTGGCACTATTTATGGTATAAATATTAACAAGGACTGGCAGCCTAGTTTATTTTAATAATTTTTCTTGGTTCTGGAAAGTTCCCAAAACTTTTAGGATCCAGGTTATTGCTAGGAATGTTCCTTAAGTGCCACTGAATGAATGAATGAATGAGACAATCTGGTTTTCAAGATATTATGTTTAAAATTYTTACACAACTCTATATTCATAGTCAAGAAATCTCAAATAAATATTAGAAATTAAGACAGTCATAATTCTTAACATTTATGTGATAYATTAGCATATTAGCAGGATAAGTAACACTACCATCAAAAAATATGCTGAGCATGATTTCAACTATCATCCAAAAGAATAAAGATTAAGGTTGTTACTCTGCCAACAACAACAACAAATATATTTTGTGAATTGTGCTTGAAGTTGAGGTGTCTTAGCTGCATCAAAGTAAGTGGAGCTAATAGATTAATTCAGTTTAGGCCATATTTTTTAGAATGTGGTCTAAACTGGGATTCTATCTACCAAATTGACCAGCTAAGAATGACAGTGCAGATTGCTCATATTTTGCTTCTTAAAGATTTTCAGAGCAACTGAAAGTTCAGCTCCATTTTTAATAAAAGTCTTTTATTTTTTGTCCTAATAGCTTAACATGGAACTTGAAATGTAGACAATTCTCTTCTTGAGCTTCGCATTACTGGTCACAAAACTAGTTCCCAAACTGTGGTCTGTAAGACCAAAGTTAAGTGCTCTGTAGCTGGCCACTGGAACCATTGCCTTCAGACAAAAGTCTGAAAGTGCATTAGCCCATAAGTAACTGTGATGTTTTGCAGTGATTTTTTACTCTAAATGCACAGGAGCCTGGAATAATGAAAGTATATGGGTCTGATTCTACTTCACATAACCTAAAATACCATCATTYTGCAGCCCTGCCTTTAGTTACACAAAACTGGGGCCAGATTTTCACAGGAACCAAGTTTGCCAAGTTGTTTATCATTTTTGAACGGGTAGTGTTCTAAAAATCTGTCCCTATTTGGTGTTTTTGACATTGGTCTCCAATGGTGTCACCCAGGAATAACTGAGAGGAAAATTGGAATTTAGGAAATTTAATACTCTTGTAATAGGATTAGATGTCACGTTATTATCACTGGTCTATCCTACTGATAAATAGAAGGCAATATAAATTATTTTGGTCACTTATGCAAGGATGTGGGATTCTCAAACACAGAGAAAAACTTACAAACCGATGCCATTTTTTCAAAGGCACTTTCCTAACAATAATTAGAAATGGTAACTGCAATTCCAAAATAGCATAAAATAGTACAGATATTATTGAAATAATGGATACAGTAGGAGGTTGTCTATGATATTTTTGGTAACATCCTACATAGGAAAATTACTTTAATTGAGTAAATTACTTTATCAGCCAAACAAATAAGACTGCATTTGCCTTTCATCACAGCAACATTGACATCTAGTGGCTAGTTAAACTCCAGGTTTGATATCCTTTCCATGGCAAAGCACGGAACATCACATTTCCTGAATTTGAGAGACARAATAAATACGCTTTTCAACAGCCTGTTCTCTTTGCATAGTCCCTAGACAATCACTGAATTACAGTAGTCTTTAATAACTAGCTTGTGTGGGTTTATTCATGGGAAGGGGTGAGCATGAGCCATCACTCCTGAGCACAGCCCCTGATTTCCCTGACTCTCAGGAAGTCTGAGGGCTTCTTGTTATAGATGTCATAGAACTGGTAAGGTTGGAAGGAGAGATCATCTAGTCCAACCCTCAAACAAGTGGCCCATATGGGGATTGACCCACAACCTTGGWATTATTAACAGCATGCTCTAACCAACTGAGCTAAACCTCAGGAACAATTCTGCATCACCCCTGAGGATTTACTTTGCTCAGGGCTTGCTGGCAGGTGCA
Organism: Rhea americana; assembly: GCF_003343005.1. Lineage (NCBI taxonomy): Eukaryota > Metazoa > Chordata > Aves > Rheiformes > Rheidae > Rhea > Rhea americana. Next base: position 279,275 of record NW_028185284.1, read on the forward strand.
ATTCATCTCTAAAACTGTGCACAGGTACATCTAAAAGAAGAACTACTACACTTACTGAGCATCATTTTACCAGCTTATATGAACTTACATTTTTAATTYTATTTGCTTTTATACTAATTATTAGTGAACTTGAAGGGGGGGATGACAAATCAGGAAAATGACAGACCACAGGAGACTGTTATTCCTATGAGGATTTGAAAATAGATTCGGCAGCCTACGTAATAGACATGTTGGATACAGGAAGGTGCCAAAATCAAATTATGTTAGGAAGTCTAGTTTCTTCATTTTTCAACAAAATACTGGCTTAATAGAGAAAGAGGAAAGAATAGACATAATAAATCTCAATTTTAGTAAGACTTTTGATGGTTCCATATTACTTTCTCATAAYCAAATTTGAATGTAGTCTTAGATGCACTCCACAAACAAGTGTGATAATGGCTATAGTTGGCATTGGCCACCTTGCTCTCATTCTCCATACTGGTAGTAACTATCTTTCCTGGCCTGCTGGTAGGATCTGCTTCATTAAAGATCAGTGGGAATAACAAAGATCTAATTTTTTAACTGGCTAACCAGTTAGTCAGAGGCTACTGAATTAAACAATTTTACCAGCAGATCTGAGGAGAAAATAATGTCCTCCAGRAAAGCTGAGGTAATCATCCTTTCCATCTAAATACTGATGAGAGCTAAACAGCTGTGTTTAGTGTATCTTAAAAAAAATTTAAAGAGAAACCTAGAAGTCTGAAGGCAATCAAGAAAAATAAAAAGAAAGTTATCAAAAATATAACCTATACCAAAATATACCAAAAGGTTGAAGTACTTAGATTCCTTTAGCCTCAAAAAGAGAAAACTTTGGGCATATGTCTTTCAGTATTGAAAGATTTGGTATGAAAAGGATGATTGATTCTTGTCTTCTGCATCAGTTTAGGGCATTAAGACAATGTCTCAAGTAGCAACACAGATTTATCTTACATATTGGGGGAAAAAAAMCTTTATTATCTAAAAGGGTAATAGATTAAGCTATTCATGCTGCGAAATCTCCTATATTGGAGGCTTCTAGGAACAGCTCAATAAGTCAGGTACGGTCTTTTAAACTCTGCAGCTCTATGATTTAATACCTTCTTTAGGTGCATATGCATTGATAAAAGTGCCCTTCATAAAAATAAGGAGCATAAATTGAATAGTTTGCTTAAGTAATATATACCATTTCTCCTAAATGGTAAGAAAGGTCAGAGGTCTGTCCTCAGCACCGTAACRCCCATCACAGATGTTAAAATCGTCTCTCCAGCTCAAACAACACGAGTCAGTAAGTATACATAAATCTCTTGACRTCAGCAGACTTGTCATTGATTTAATGAATTTGAATGACTAAGAAGTGGCAAATTCAATCAAATAAATATGGCAATTTTGTCTAGTTCTTTGCTTATTGAGTCTAACTCAGTGGTCTGCATAATATRGTTCGCGATTACATGGAAGACTGGAAGAAAAGAGAGTAGTAAATCTAGAAGCTGACAAACWCTTAGGAGTATTTCAGAATCATGGGCTTTACCTTGTATTATTAAGAATATTCCTTCTTTCCAAAACTTTCTCTGAAATTGTTATAGTCATCAGAAAATGGGATGATTGAAGTTACATAAAGAATGTGTCAATGACTTGAAAGCAAAAAGAAAACATTTACTTCTTGAAGGCTTTAAAATTATGCCTGACTCAGGCTTTCTGGATACACTGGCTCTCAAAGTTGGCCCATTTTTAGATTTAGGGCAGCAGTAAAGGGAAAACTACAATGACTGTTAGTGTCCTTTGTGGGCCATGAAGTTCAGGGCTACTGTCATCTAAGAGTATGGTTTCACATTACTGCTAAGCTGATCTAATGGAGCGCTGCTGCTGAATGAAGAGCCCCTGTTTCCCACCTTCCCTTCCCTCTCCTGCTGTCTTAGCCCTTCCTKCTTTTTTTTGGCACTAGCACTGGTACTCATCAGATTGAAGAAGCTAGAACAGCAGACAAATAAGTTCTGCAGCTGATCAGCAATGGTCAGATGAGCATTCATGCCAAATCAGRAGGAGGAATGCCCTTTTCAGCAGCAGTGAACCCATAGACTGGCTCACCTGTAGTAAAAARTGGGACTCATAAAGTTTGGTTACACAGTCATTGCAATCCAACTGCATAGATCCCCGCTCCCCCAAAGGGGCGATGCCCACCTCACCTCCTTTTTTCCCCAGAGCCACRTGAGACCCAGATGAGATAACCGCCCTTCTTCATATCAGAGCATACTGATCATGGATTAAACTATGGACATCTTCCCACAGGATAAAGTTATAATCCATATACTAAGGGCTAAGCACAGGTCTAGTTTCAACTTCCAGTTTRCTTAGGCGGCCATTTCTAATCCATTTAGATAGCTATAGCATACAGTAACCTTTTTACACAAAGTAGTCAAGCTTGGGATATTTTCAAGCAGTACAGGCAGACACCAGAAAAAGCATAACATAGTAAGATGAAGTTATCTAGCTGTTATTCTTAGAAAACACTTTTTATAAAATAACTCAAGCATCTAAAACAGTTGCTAAATTTGGACTCGCTGACGAATTTTCTTCTCTCCTGGAAAGCTTTTTTCCTAAATGTGTTCTGTAGCCACAGCACACTGATGAGAGATTCYAGAACTGTAAATCTTCTACCTTTTCCCACTTTTCTTCAAAGTGCATAATCAATGATATGTTGGCCCAGTTTCCAGAATCATGTCAGGATTCATTCACACTAAAACAGTCTGCTATTTCCGTAAGAGAGGAACAACAGAAAGATGCTTGCTATTACGGTTTCTTGGGTATACATTATTTATTTTGAGATATTTAAATTATTAATTAGGATAATTCCATTTTTTGCAACACAGAGCCTGTGCCCTTTAGAAGAAATGGGCCACTTGCAATGGGACTTCCAACAGAATACTGTACACGCTCAAGGAAGCGTGCTGGAACACAACTCCTTTCCKCGGAAAGGAATCCGGCGTCACCGTTAAATCCCCTCAGAGCTGTAGTAACAGGGCGACGGACACACCTCATGCCGCAACCTCCCACCAGGGGAGGTCGAGAGAAAGAACACTTTTGTTCTTAAAAATAACATTCGGTAGCCAGGATAAGGAGGTAGGCTGTCTGCTAAGGTGTGTGACAGTCTCCCTACATAACAGCAACTAGCTATACGACTTRTATCTTTAATAACAAAGCAGTAGTACTCTAATTTTGAACATTTTCTGTACTACGTGTGTCTTCGGTTTAAAGCTCCACAAAACATTAGAAACTCTGATGTGTTCCAGAAGAAAATACGTATGACGGATTAGGCATTTTTGCCCTCAGGAGTCAAAGCGGCGGCGGGGGCATGGCGCGTCCCAAAGCCCGAGGCGCAGCAGCAYCGCCTCCGCGGCACCTGAGGCGCGACCGCGGGCGGCTGCCGCCTCGCTCGCCACCGCGGCGGGCAGCGACTCCTGAAACTCCTTTCCCACCCCCGCCCCCTCTCCGCGGGGCTCCCCCGCAATCCCCCACCTGCGGCCGGTCCTTCCTTCTCCTGCGAGAGGCGGGATCGCGGGCGGCGGCACCGCTCAGGCACCTCCGCGCCGGTGCGACGCGCGGCACCGCGCGCTAACGCGACCGCCGCCGCGCTCGGCCTGCGGCGGAGGGACGAGAGCGGCCGCGTCCCGCTCC
>NW_028185284.1:283469-357485 GCF_003343005.1 Rhea americana
GCCTCCCCCCGCGGCCGGGCCCGGGCAGCGAGCAGCGGGCGGCGCCCCGGCCGCCGCCATCTCCGGCCGCGGCCGGAGTCGCTCTGCAAGGGGCGACTGAGCAGCGCAGGCCATTTTCAGTGGGAGCTTTCTCCTCGTTTTAGACCTTTAATAAAACAGAAGGGGTTATTTTTTCTTCCCCCCTCTTCTTTCTTAGGGATGTTAACAACTGTAATTTGTAATTCCTTTTCACAAGGAGCAGCAAGTTTAAGACTAATTGAACTTAACTGTGAAGTTTTGTTCCCCAGGTGGTGCTTACAAACTCCTTGTGAGGCCTCGGGTGTGACATTGGGGTGGGAAGAGTATTTCRCACTGAAGTGTGCTAACCTGACTGCATCACGCCCTTCCTTTCGGCTCCCGAAGCCCCAGGCTTTGTACCTGCCTGTGCTCTACTACAGTTAAATATTATGTATATTTTACATGTCTTGGATATTTTTTCTTTTTTGGTAGGAAAGGGGAGAAATCAGTCTGGAGTAAGCTTCACAACACTAAGCATGTGTCTAGTTACACTGTCAAAAAAAAAAAAGCTACATTCACACATGGATGCGATCCTCTGATGGATAAGGAGTTCATTTTTTCTGTCTTACCTACAGTCAGCTCCTCTTGGTACCATCATGAGGCATTAGTTGAGAGTTGTTTAGTCACAGTCCGTGAGTGCCTTCCAACAGTACTGGAACTGCTCGTGTAAAAGCCCAGTTCAAGTGCAGTGCTTGCCTGCTCTGCTATTGCCTCTGCAGGAGGAGTGGTCTGCAAGGATCAGGACCTCTGTGGAGGGCTTCTTCTTCTTTCTTCCTTCCTTTTATTTTTTTTTTTTCCCTTTTCCAATCCTGAATGTGTTTTTGGGCTGTAGATCTGGAGGAATGCCTGAAGCTGTGGGGATTCTCCTGTCAAAAGAGCAGCCTCTCAGGACCGTGTTTAGCCATACCTGCCCTTACATTTGTAGTTACAGCTTTCCAAAAGGCAGTCATCAGCTCCTGAGAGCCTCTCACAGTATGCGTCTGTTGGAGTGGCTTTCCTTTCACCATTTTTTTTTAATTTGTTCCTAGAGAACTTAAACTATACCATTTGGGAGCTCATTACTGAACATATCTACTTCTTCCCTGGGGCTGATCATCCATGAGCAATCACTTCAGAAAAACCTCCCTCTTTTTATTCAAGATTTCCTCTGCTGATTCTTTCATCTGTCTCATGTTGACTTTTGTACGTGTTATATCAGTGAAGGACTTTCCCCCTTTTTTTCAGTGTAAAGGAAGCACTCAGTGTTCAACTGAGAARCATTATTTTTGCTATTTAAAATGTTTCTTGGATTACTATGATATTCTTAAGATTCAGAAGCCAAGCATAAAAATACTTGCTGCATGTATATTTCATCAACCTCGTAATGTATTCAGCTTTTTATAGAGATCACATAGGATTCATTAACAAAAATAGTGACAGATTTGCCGTTAGAAATACCTTAACTATGAAACCTGCTGCTGAAGTGTGGATAAACATGAGACTGTGCTGGAAAAACATAAGCACCATTGCTGGTCTTTTGGCAGTGCATGAGGCCCACTTACGCCAGATCACTGCAGACATCTGCAGCACTTTTCTTTTTTTGACTGTTCTGATTGCTTTTATGAGTCTCTTGAAAAATAGAAAACATAAAGGCAAATTAGAAATATTTGCTTTGCATTTGTTCAAATATATATTTCTATGAGACCTGTGTCAACTTTGTGTCTGTCTTCAGGAGAGTTCAAGTAAAGAGCAGGATATTATTAAAGCAAGAAAAAAAGATAAAATGTCCTACAAATAAAAAGAATTAAAAATCAGTCTTTGAGCATCAGAGAGGAAAAAAGTGTTTTACATAGTCTCTATGATGCACAAAAATTGTTGATGTCACTAGAGGACCTTTGCATCCAGAAGAGAAACCTCATCAAAATTGTCCATAAGAGATGCATCTTTCTTGTTTTTCAGCTACTATAGTTAGACTGTTGTAGCATTGTTTTTTTTTTCTGCTCTTATACAACCCTAAACTCCGAAATTAATTTTAGATGTACTCTGTCCAAAGCTTAATCTTGGAAGTAGCTTAGAAGTTAGTGGAAATGATGCCTTTTTGCTTTYTTTCRGATGCTGCTGTTTTTGTTGCTGTATTGTAGTAGCRTGTAAATGCCTGTGCAAACAAAGTCGCAACAAAGAAGTTGCAGATTGGTAGAAGAGCTTTGATTTCATTATTTGATTGTCCTATATGTCTATTAGAAACCTCTTTTTCACTTTCAGGAGAAAGTTGGCAGATTTTTTCTCTTTTTTTGTCCAAGGAGGAATATGATTATAAGAAATGTAGAAATAAACAACACTGAATAAAATACATTGGCTTCTAATCCATTTTATTTTCTTGCCCACAGCAGGAATTACCAAGATAATTACAGAGTATGTGCCAAATCATTCCACATGCAGATATGTAATAACCAACCCTCTCTTGTTAGCTCTAATTATGTTTGAGTTATGTAAATGCTTTTTTGGTGTCAGTGCCAGTTTAAGCATTCCTAGCTCTAATTGTTCCCCCCCTGTGCTATCCCTCCAGTTGGCTGACATAGCTGGGTTTGGGACTGTGGGTGAACTGTATCAGGGAACTTATCTGGTTAAAATAATTATCTTTGGGTAGGRTCGTTTGTAACCTGGGTCAGTTGTTTGATCTGATTCACCTATAGTTTCTCAAATCTTTGCAGCTGAGCAAGGACAGTGTAGAGGTAGGAGGAAGGGTGAGGAAATCAGTTTGCTTTAGTCACTACTACTGAAAGAATTGGACATAAAGCAGTGCTCTGAGAAACAGAGATAATAGATCGGGACTTCAACCAGTGCTTGATAATTTGATAACATTAAGATAGGCAATATTTTGTGTTTCTATGTATTTATTAGCTTGATATTGTAGTCTAAAAGCATGTGGAATAAAAGATTTATTTCTTGGTGTGAATGTTCTTTGCAAAAATAGTGCTGATTAAACTTTATGTTTTTCCAGGAATCTTTTTGTTTTGTATTTTAATTATCATGTCGACCAACTTTCCAACTACCGATGTAATGATCTACAATGTTGTGCCACGGCCCACAAAACCTTTTTTCTCTGTTTTGTTTGTTTTTAATGTGGGTACATCATTTGCTGTCTTCCAGCCCTCTGAAAGAACAGCTCTTAGGGGAAAATACTCACCTTTTTCCTGTACGAGGGGGATTGTTTGAAAAGAAGGGGTAAAGATGTTTATCCATCTATCAGTTACCTGTATTTACRTGAAGATTAAATATGGGACTATCTGCATATAAATTATAAAGTGGTTCTTTTTGACTTACGAAGTCTATAAGAAACCATGGTTCTTTTTCCCTATGTTGGAAAATACTCTGCATGGTCCATTGTGTTTGGTTTGGACATGAGAGAATATTTGTGCTCACTAGCTCTCTTGCTAGTGAGAGATGCACAGTACTGATTTCTAGTTAAGTTTTGTCTAGCAAGTGTATTGATTGCATTATCTGTTACTGTCTTCAGGTACATGGCCATGGTGACTATGATTCTGATTTTAGTGATGAGGAAAATGGAGAAAAGTCTGTGCAAAAGACTAGAAGGTAATGTAACACAGAATCAACACTTTGCATTATGTATTCCRTGCCAAGGGCCTATAGTGTAGAAGATTATACCAAATGTGTTAAGTCTAGTGTTGTGAAAAGATTTATGAAAAATGAACCTATTTGCTTCCTGCGTCTCCTTATGTCAGATTTACCAGGGCACATCTCCAAGGGGTAACTGAGAAGGATCAGTTCTGCCGTGTCCATCTGATGTCTCTTATGCTTTTCAGTTCACATGGCCGACTACTACATTTTTCCAAGCATTAGCATCAGCTGCTGGGGTTTGTCTGCTCTGTTCACTTTGCTCTAATCTGTCAGGAGATATGGAACTGCTAAGAGAGAGAAAAGAAAAAAAGGCCGCATGGCAACAGGCTTTTATGTAGAAATAAAACACCTGCTTGAAAGAAATGAAGAACTGTTTGTTTATTATTTGATTTATGAAGAGGCCTGGGAATTGTATTGGTGAAGTTGTACTCAATCCTTAAAATGTAACTGCACATCTTTTATTTGAGACTGTCTTTACCAATTATTTTGGCGGTTCGCACAATTAGTGGCCTTTTTTGGTCGTCTGATCACATTCTTCTTCTTAAGATTTTTTTAATGCATGTATTTTTTTGGCACTACTGCCTTTGCCATTCTGTACACAATACCAAACACTTCGTGTAACACATCTATTTTTCCTTAACTTTTTTTTTTCATTCTTGCTTTATTATTGGACTTTATTCAGGAAGGCTCTCTGGAAAGTTCCTAGGATGCTTACATACTTTCCTCTGTAGTGGGATTGAAAGAATAGAGTTTGCAGTGTCTGAATGCATTATGGGGCAAAATCTTCCGTGTTACAGTTGCTGGGATGATGGAAAGCATTGTGCTATTCAATTTATCTTATAAATATAGTTGTTCTGCATTAAAACAGTGAAGATTTTTGTTCAGCTTTAGTTTGCAAATGCCATTACAGATTTTARTATTTCACTTCCTAGGAGGAAAAGGAACCTATTTCTAGATTGCTATTAACCATCAGGAGCCTTTCAAAATAGCATCTTTACTCTTGTTTTGGCACACTACTACTAATTCCCTATAGGAGTTGGTTCACTGCATAGGTATATATCCTTTTTTTTGGCAATATGGGGATACTTATTTTCATTTTAAGGAAAGCGATAGTTTTCAGTCTTCTGCATATTGCTCTTTTTCRGAGTTTCCTTATGGGAATTTTGTTCCTACTGATCCTTTTGAGCATACTTCGTGCTAGTATCCCATATTCCATAAATTAAAATATAAATTCCCTGGCTTGCTTTATATAAGTTTCTGACTTCCTTTCTTTGTGTCAGCTAGTAATTATGGAAAGCTCTTCTTCACCTCTGATGATGACTGAAGCTGACTAAATATACCTCTGGCTAGTTAAGGTGCATTACTTTGTATTTAACTTTTCATTAATATGTCAATTTCTGGAAGTATTTTTAGCTGCCAAGTGACAAATACAGTTCACAAGACAGTATTTAAATGAGTTTTAAATTACAGTTCTTGTGACTACCCTAAGAGAAGCAACTTTGGTTAATGAGRTGTCAAGACATTATCATGAAAAGATGGGATATGATTACTAATATTCACTCCTCTTTTTAAGAACGTACTGTCCTTCCTTTTTCGACTTGGCTATGCAGCCTAGATTTGCAGGTGGCTTTAAAGGTAGAGTGAAATGAAGAAAATTTCAGTGTGGTTCTAGAGTAATAATGTTCATAAAAATCAAGAAGTGCTACTATAAGCATTTTTCTCTAAATGCTAACTGTAAGCAGGTGCCTTTCTGGATTTGTCATGCAAATGAAGTAAATTCTAACCTGATGTTGATTTTGAGGCTTAGTTTTATTCACATAAAAACTAGTGATGTAACAGTTACTGCTATTCAAGTTAGTGCAAAGTTTGGTGTACAGAAGTTGTATTACTTATGAAGAATTCTTGACTAACTTAATTCTCCCCTTTTTTCCCCCTACCTTCAGTATAAAAGAAGATGACCTTCTGATAAAGCCATTCCAAAAAGCAAAACAAAACAATGTGGCTCACAGACAAGTTGCAGCTGAAGAATGGGATAGGTATCTTTTATTATTGCTCTGTGAGATTTTCTTTCCATAATGTGAAGACAGCTTTTGTTCTAACATATTTGTCATTAACAGGGAAGAAGCAAGAAAAAGACGATTTCATTTGATAGCTATGGATGCTGTATCCTTTTATTTCATTTTTCTTCAAGTTTGAAATTGGAGAGACAGGTTTTCCACAGCGGAATATTTCTATGGARTCTTTACTATTTATGGAAGCTTTACTTCATATTTCTGAATACCATGAATTGAATTTCATTATCACAGAAATCTACAGTGTAGCATCAAAGACTGAGTAGTTATTCAGACTAGCTTGTTTGCTACTGATATCTACCTAGTAGAGGCATTTCCAAACTCCTCCTATATACTCAGTTGTCTTGTTCTGGATTAAGTTACTATACAGTGCACTTTGCTTAGATTGGCACGAAGAGGCCTTTGCCTTTTCATTTGAGTGTACATAGAATATGATTTTATATAAGGCTGTTGTTATCTTCAGACAAATAAATTTATACTTGAAATACGGAAATGCATTAGTTCAAAAGACTATTTGAAACAGCATTATCTCCARTAATAGCTTCTACAGGTGCTCTACTGTAAGCCTGTATTGTATCAYATATAGTTTTATTTTTCTTTTTGAATTTCTTAATTGTATTTCATCYGTCATTTGTAGTTATTTTTTAACCACTGCTTCACTTAGTTCACAGAATTTCTCCTTTTATTTAGTTTTCACCTATTTTCACTTTGTAAACTAAGTGTATCCAAATTATTGACCGTTTCTTGTTTGTTTAAACAGCTGTTCTTCAGCAGTAAAAGTTACTAAACATAGTAAAGAATAAATTAAATATGGAAAGAGTCACTTTAACTGGAAATTCAAGTAAGCAGGAAGTAGCTTCTTATAATAAGCATTCGAATTTGGTCAGCAGCTAGATATACCTTATYGTGCCTGTAAAGGGGACATGTCTTAAGCAATCTGACTGTGGTTGTAGACGATCGTTAGCCACACAGAAAAGCCCATATATTCTGGAGTTACTGTAGAACTTATTGTATAGAGTCTTTTTTGTGAGTTTCTGCTAATGTTTTTGAGTGGTTCCTCTTTAAGACTTTTGCGGTTATGGTATTTAATAACTCCAATGGCAGTACAAAATAGTATGCTGCATTAAATGTGTTTAATTGAGCTAGTTATGCCTTCTGGGCTTGTTTCATGATTGTCTGTTATGTTCCTTCTGTTTGTGGTGGGAAAAAAAAAGAAACTACATAATGAAGTTAAATTAACATTTTTTTTAGTTTTTTTTGGAAAATAATTTCTCAATAAAATTACTCTAATTCATGTCAAAATAGTAGGCTGATAAAAATTACTTCGTATTCACWCTGATGTAGTAGTTGCCTGGATATGTCTCAGGAGATAATGTATTTCCTGTTTTGTTGTTTCATAGACAACATACAAGTTAATTGAAAATGTTGTTAAATCATCACATGTATCTGATATTTTGATATGTGAAGTTGCTTATTTTCCAAACAGAGTTATATATCTTTCCTCCTATTATGGTACCAGATGTATTTCAAATCATGTCTCTGAGGCCAAAGTGTTCTTAGAAAAGCATTATTTGTTTTCCTATGATTTTCAGGTCCAAACTAAAGCAGATAACTTCTATTTTTATATTAATACTAAAAATTAATAAATTATTTGATTTTGGTAGCCTGTTTTATAATACAACTGCTTTATAATACAGAAATACAAAATTGTTTTAAACCTGAACTTGAAATAATACTAAGAAGCACTATTCCAAATTACAGCAGAAGAATTGAGCTCAGCTTCTATGTGTATGCTTATGGAGCATCTTTAAAGAAAGAAGGTTATAAATGTCTGACAAGTGAATGAGATTTTAAAGATTAAGTTGCCTTGAATTCTTATATTTGGAATGCAATCTTTATCAAAGGTTATAAAGTGAAAATTGTTAATTAATATCTTTCTTTCTGGAAATTACTAAACYGTTTTTGAGAAAGCTTCTTTCTGTAATTTATTTATTTAATTATTTTTTATTTATTTTTATAGCTATAAACATGATTTTTTATTATTCTCTTAGTTTTAAATTATTGGTAAAATAAAAGAAAATAAGCACTGAAACTGAATCCTTAATTACTTTATTCAGTATGAAAGACATAAAAAGTTTGTGAATGACTACATTTTGTACTATGGTGGCAAAAGAGAAGATTTCCAGCGTTCCAGGTAAGAACCATTAACAAGCTTCCCTTCACTGCTCCCAAACCTCCCTTTTATGGTATAGCTGTTAAATATATGCTGTAATTTAAGGGTTTTTTGTTTAAAAAATTGTTAATGCTTTTCATCACTAGGAGTAACTGTAGTAATTGTAAATATCAAAAATACAAAATTGTTAACAGTCTTGTTTCATTTTTCACCATTATTTTTATATAAGAACTTGTCGAGAGATGAATTTTTCTCCTTTTGTTACATAAAAGGAAAGATGACAGGTGAACATTAGTTTTTAGGAAGGTACATTGAGAAATTTCTGGCAGTACCTTGAAAATATCAGTCTGGAATAATTGTGAAATGTGCAGAATTACTATTCATTGTCCAGAATAACAATCTCCTTCAGAACACTACATAACTGCCTCCTAACGTAACTGTTTTCTTAAAAAGTATTTTCAGACAGGATCAAGTCAGCCATGGTTTCAGGGCTATTTGCCACTGGGATTTTTTTTTTTTTTTTTTTTTTTTTTTTTGGGAAAAAGTATGCCAAGCTGTAATATATTCTTGAATAGTTTTTATTCAATAGCAATATATTCTGTTATGCAGTGAGCTGGAGATAACAGCTATGAAATAGGGTTTTGCCAAATTATTATGTGACTGACTTTTCATTTTAATATTATATAGTACTAAAAAAAAGTGTTCTTTTATAGAGCAAATGACAAGACGGATCTTGATGTTATAAGAGAAAACCATAGATTCCTGTGGAAAGAAGATGATGAAGTAGACATGAATTGGTAACTAGAACTTTTATAAGATGTATTATTTTTAGGTTACTTTGTACTAAATTTGTGGTATCCCTGTTAAGAATTACTATGCATTCTTAGTGTTCATTCTTTGATCTTTAGCATTTTAAAGTGAAAGACCTTTAGGATGTACAGTAATACCACTCAGTGGTAAAATTGATTGGTGACAGGAAGAGCTAACAAATACTTGTGCAGTCCCTGAGAGTCAAATGACTGTTCTGAAAACTGTGAAGGAAAAATAGTTTGAAAAAATGTAGTTTATTTTGTGGTGTAGATATACTTCAGAAATATTTTCTGATTTTATGGTAATTGCTCCTTAGCTCACTGAGTGTATTTCTGTTGCATTTCTAGCTCTGCGACCTGTGTTCTTCAGATGGAACAATATGTCCTTGTCTTGCTAGTGCTATTGAAGTGTAAAATGAATTGTATTGTGTTCTGTATTTAATAAAAATAATGCCTTTTGTTACAGGGAGAAGAGGCTTGCAAAGAAGTATTATGATAAATTATTCAAAGAATACTGTATAGCAGATCTTAGTAGATACAAAGAGAATAAGGTACAATTCAATATTGTAAATCACCTGTCCTGTTTAAGCAGACATTTACTTTAAAATTGCCTTCCTATGATAGAGTATTGTGAAACCAGACTGTTAGTAACTCCTCCCCTAGTAAGAGAGTTGTGAGAAACTGTAAAGTTATTTAATAAGCAGTAGTAAGTTTGAATCCAGGCATTGTCACTGTCCCAAAAATGTGCTTGCGTGGGAATATAAATGTTTCTCTCTGATGGTGTTTTATGAAAAGGTATATTGTGTACAAGAAAGGCATAAAATGTTGAGAGATTGRGGGGGGGCTAGAGAGATCTGGCTACAGATGAATCCTAAGAAAAACCTGAGAATGTTGCCTTTTTAAAAAGAAAAAGTCTAAAAAGAATTTGTACTTGAATGCTCGCTGAAAATACTTTGGAAATGCATGCTCAGAAGCAGTGTCTCATGCTGGTTGTTCTTTTCTGTTTGTGGAAATAYGATTTATATGTTCTTTGTAAGTAAGTAGAATTTATTAAGAGAAACAGCAAGATTTTACAACCAATTTTTCTTCCTTACTGGAACAACCTTTATTTTTTCTGAGGTTTTGACTGGCTAACCTCTTAGTCAAAATGAGTGGGTTAATTTTGTACTGTGATTTTTTGCAAAGAATATTGCTGAATGCAAGCATGGATTAGTATTTTGTTACCACATAGTAACAAAGGAGCCCTACAAACAATGTCTATATAAAGCACTTTGAGACTATTTATAGTACTGAAAATGATATTGATTGGTAAATATTTGCAGGGACTGAGCTTAAACTCTGATATTAGGTGGAAAAGATGTCAACCTTCTAAAGAAAATTGAAAAGTAAAATGCTTAAGATGTATTCCTCCCCTTTTTTTGGAGTGATTTTATTTTCCTAGAATTATTTCATATCCCTCAATCCTTTCCCCCCCTCAAAAAATAACTGAATTTCCCTTGAGTTTACTTACAGATTTTGTTTCTTTCATTACTGTGCCAAGTTTCCATATGTTTGCTATCTTTGGTGGGAAACTGTTCTGTCCCAGTTTCCTATTTTTTCCTTTCTTGTGTGAACAGTATTCCCRTTCAGACTCAAATGCGGCTGTCCTAGCTTTGTGAGGTCACTCTGAATTTCTGTTAATGCTAGTAAGAGTGAGTCTTGTTATCTCTATTTTTTTAATTTCTATTTCAGCAGAACKCTGATGTGTCTTGTAATTTGTTTTCTTACATCAGGTGATGCTTTCTGTCCTTATATATGATATGACCATGTAAGAGTCCTTTCTCCAAGTCTTTGTTATTGATTTATCCGTGCCCACTTTTGGTAGAGAAAGATGGAAGTCAGAAATGGGTTGTTAATCAGTTCCCATTCACACCAATAAGATGCAGTCTGTGCTTTCAGGTTTATTCTCCTTTGATTCTTTTTCTGTATTTCCAGAAACTGGAAATGGGATATCTTTAGCCCCACATGCCTTCTGTTTTGCAGTGCTGGTGTTAAAAGAGGTGCAGAGTGGGTAACAAGATTCTCAGCCTTTCATGTGGTAGTTTATCATACCCCATATCCTCTTAGGTGATGTCAAATTAAAGTTAGAAGTATTTTTTTGTATGTTGTCTACATTGAGACTTGCACATACATATTCACCTGTCTTTTCATAACTTTCAGTTGTTTTTGTATTGGCAAAAATCCTTTAGGCAGCTGATTCTTCTACAAACCTCTGCACAGAAATTGCAACTGAAAYTTAGAACATTTCTTCTGAGAAAACAGAATTTTCCTAATCATTGGCTAATAAGTATCAGTTTCATGGCAAGGGCCCTCTCAAGGTCTGAAGAATCAGCAGAGTATCATGTCAAAGATCAAAGCTCAAAAGAAAACAGTAAGAAAACATACACCTGCTGTGTGTGGCTTCATAAAGTTGTTAATATTCTTAAGTTATTCCTCATGCAATCTTAACAGAAATTCATAGTCAACTTTTAGTAGCCTAAATATGGGGAGGGGAGAAGAGAGGCAAAAGCTTATGTTTTATGAAGTCRTGAAGATTTTGTTGTTCTTCCCAAACTGGGTCTTACCTCAAGACCATGAAGATGCACTGATAAAAGAAATGTCTCTGGCAGAGCGATGGCTGAACACCAGGATCTTTTAGTTTGAATTTTCTTAAATGGTTCATTCCACTCTCACAGTTAGGTTTCGTAGACAAGGATCCTTGCACATAGAAGGTTACAAGTTTTCTTCTTTACATAAGTAAAACATATAATCTTTCTTTCTCTTTCCATTTTAATGAGCAATGCCAAGGAGGCCCTCTGATATGAGGCTAATTATCCCTGTGGACAYTGGAAGTGTATGCTCTTCCAGCTTTTTCCTGCTGTTGGTCTGTTATTCCTTGCATTTTCCCTTGACAAGAGTTCTTTTAGGTCAAGGCTATATTTGAACCACTGTGTATCTGTCCACAAGCTCTGAGGCTGATAAATGACCATCTGTATCATCAGATAGCTTAGTTTTAGTGTCAGTTTTGTTGTACAGTAAAGGAGAGYGTTTTCCACTTAAGTTTTACTTGCCTCAGTATTGGACTGGAAATGTACTTTTCTCTCTGTCTTCCCACTTTTCTCAGGGGGGTTATTTGCTGTCTCTGGTTTGTTTTATAGCTTGACGGATTGGAAACATCTCCCAGTTGCTCAAAAATTAAAACTATCTGATGCCTGGTCATTAAACAAAATCTATTTTATTGTTCTGATTCTTCCCAGATGATTTTCA
Source organism: Rhea americana (assembly GCF_003343005.1). NCBI lineage: Eukaryota > Metazoa > Chordata > Aves > Rheiformes > Rheidae > Rhea > Rhea americana. The sequence continues at coordinate 295,484 of NW_028185284.1, forward strand.
GATTTCTAGGCCAAACGATCTTCTGCTTTGTCAGAATATTCAGTTTTGTCTCTGTTTGTCAGCATAGGAGAGAAGTCAGCATTTCTTTGAGAAGAAAAAATTAAAACATCTATGACATTTTTCTTCAGTGTTTTGTCTAAATTAATGCTTTCTTTTTTTTCCTGAAAGAAGTGACTGTAGACATCTTAGTTGTTGCTACAGCCAGTATTACTTAAGCAGCCCACATTTTAATTTGAGAATTTTACTGTTTATGAATATTAAAATGTCTTGCACTTTTTTAACTGTCATTTTTTATTAAGTTAGGCATTTGATACTCCTGTAAAGGATCTGTTTTGGATTTGTACTACTTGGTCTTGGTCTACCTTGTAGATAGAGAAATAGGTCATTTAGGATCTTACTGAACTCATTCATCGAAGGTGATGAGGCAAAACAGTTGCCATTTGCTGATGTTGCTTCTAGTTTCTGTTATTTTGCAGGCTAATTTCAAGAATCTACACTAATTTTTAATTATGCTGTGTAGTTTCAGCTACAGTTCCTAGTATTGTAGCTTAGTTAGAGGATTTCAATCGTTCTTTATGTTTTTATTTGTTTCTTCTCAGCTTTTGGCACTCTCTCATTTTCCACTAGTTGTTGGAAAAATGATTGTCAAAAATGAATCGCAGACAAGGACAGCTTTTGTCTAACTTGTAAACTGGGCTTGTTGTAAAGAATATCACAGGCGGTTCTGGCTCCCTCCTTTCTGTTACTTTTGCTCTTGTTTTCCAGACTTGCTGTACTTAGGAAATGTTCTGTAAGAATATCGTCTGATCTGTATCTTAATTGGTCAAGTGTGGACTGTAGGGGAAAATGTAGAAAAGGCTACKTAAGTAGCAAAAGTGAGCATGGATAACTCAATGATTGGTGAAATGGCAGAGGGACTTTGAGAAAGCAAATATGCAGGTAAGGTAGAATTGTATTTTACAATTTATAGCACATGCATGTAGAAATAAGGACAAGATACTGTTTGTACTTCCTCCTGAACTTAGAGTATTTGAAAATTTGAATGGCAAGCTTTTCAGAATTAGAATACCCTGTAAAACAACAATTCTCCTTTAAAACAGAAAAAAAAGCATCACTCTTAAGATCAACCAGTAGTCATAGAATTATTTTTAYGTTACTGTTACATAACTATCCAATAAGAGAATAATTTACAGCTCAGTAGAGAGACCAGTTGAGACTAGGACTTTGTTTCCATGCTGCAGCTAGGAAGGATGTGCTAGGAAGATRTGACATCTTTGTTTAGATGCTGCACAAATCATTTCGAACATGATGGTATGAAGTAATAAAATACACTCAGAAACTGTTAGCAGAAATTTATCAGGCAGCTTTGCAAGACCATACCATTGTAAATAATAAAAGATAGAAAGTAGAGTCCAAATGAAAGCTTTTTTTTGAAGGAAACTTAGTGAAAGGAAACTTAGTAAAGGAAACAGTGAAATCTGTTTGCATGTACCCAATGACATAATTTTTATTCAACTGCTAATCATGATATATCTTTTTAGTGCAGTTTTATGATGCAAATAGACCATCAGCAGGATAKTAATTGGACTGCTTTGCTACTATTGTGTTATTGAGAAATGTACTGCAAAGCTGTGTTAAATAATAGTAAATTTGTGGAGGTTATTTAAAAAACAGATTTAAAAACTGAGATCTGGATTTCTTTTTGAATCTTACCTTTACAAGTATATTTTACGTTCTGTTTCCAGTGAGCTGTCCAGTCCAGTTCTTGTTTTTTTTACAATTGTTTCAATTTTTAGTTGACAGAAGCATGAATGGTTAAAATAGTCCTTTTTTAGACTATGCTGCAGATTGTACTCTAAGCAATAGCTATTCCTCCTTTAGCAAATTATCACAAATTGTCATCATACATAATATGGTGTAGAATGTGATCTTGTCTTGTGTGTTTTTTTTTTTAATCCAGTGAAACCAGTAAGTATGAAAACATAGTATACATTGTATCTCCAGTTCCAAAGTGAGTGGAATGGTATCAAGAAGCGAGTATTTTATTGGTGTTCAGATTTTTAGTTTTCTTGGGCATCTTTTGTGTGATATATTGACCTGGGGAAACTTGGAGCAGAGAAAACATTTGCCTACTGATCTCTTTCTGCTCAGTTTTCCAGCTGTAGTTAGTAAGATGCAAAGAATGTACATGAGTTTACGGCACATTCTTAAGAGGCAGAACTTTTGGCTCCTGTTTTTCCCATTGTTCTTTGAACTGCATAGTTCTTTTCACATGAGAATTCCATGCTGCWGCCCTTCAGATAATGAATTATTATGGTTTATTAAAAAAAAAATCAACAACAGTGAAGACCACACAGAACAACAGATACCTGTGCTTCTGTAGAGTATTCAAAATTAGACTAAGAACAATTCAGGTAGATCCAAAATACTATGGAATTCATGCCACTGAGCCTACAAAACACACATTTGTGCAAATTCAATCTTTGGGTGCCCAGATAGAAACTTCATGATCCAAGGGATGAGGGCTTGTGTGACCTTAGAACTATTCCCTCCCCCCCATGTCTTTTGACATGAAATTTTGGATTTAAGGTGCTTTGTTCACAGAGCAAAATTTCATTTTATTTTGTTGTCATGCAGTGTTCATGAATTTTAAATGAAATTACAAGATATCCCTATGCTTCCTAACATCAGCTTCTTAACTTCCAGTTTGTTCTTCTGCCTGCTATGAAAGCTTTCAGAATGTTTTTAATTCACTGCTGATTAGTATCTCCTGGAATTTGAATTTCATGAGTAAATTAGAATCCCTCTGACAACCAGAATCAGAGGTACTTCTAATTAATGGTGAAAGGAATTAAATGTTACTAATCAGAACTGAATGGATGAACACATGCCRGATAGCGGTTGACTAAAATTAATCTTTACATTCACATTTGACTATTGACAACTTAATTTTGCTTTTTACCATAACAGTTTGGATTTAGATGGCGACATGAGAAAGAAGTAATTTCAGGAAAAGGTAATGCTGTCTTTCATTTTATATTTCTCCTTGACTGTTGTGTTTCTTGCTGCTTTTTGATATTATAATTGTTTGACAGTATTGGGGCAATTTTTGATATTGATAAGTGTATCACACATTGATGGGCAGTTAAGTGACCTACGTCTTAGCTGTTTCATGCCATGTATCTTTAGTGTGTATGATGATTTATATAAATAAAAATTAAGGGAACATAATGATTTGTTTTCACAAGCTCTAATTTGTGATGAACACCATCATACTGCATTTGATAATACAGAATTTCATAGTTCTCCATTACCTTATTAGTCTTTGCTACCTTTAGTGTCGCAATACTTTTTCCTCAAAAGATCGTTTTAATAGTTTCACCAGTGTTGTTTTGCAGATTTCTAACTTTTGAATTTAAGTTCCGTGTGGGATATCTGTTTCAGGATATGTTTTTGAAAGCTTCCATGAAAATGGTGGCCATGTCACCTAAATCTATTTCTAACATAGTAGCTCTGTTTCTGCACACAAATTTTTATAGATGTTTTATTGAGATCCCATTCTGTGGCCTAGGGGCATGGACTTTTTCAAGTTACTGAACAGGCAAGAAAGTTATGTGAAAATACTGCTATTGCTGTAAGTGAAATATTCATAGCTATGTCCTGTTTTCAGAAGTCATACATACACATGCAGAGCAATTGAATAGAGTGATATGTTTCATCACTATAGTTCTGTAAATAGCTCTCTTTATTATAACATATTGCAAGAACTTAGAAATACAACACTTGTTTTCTTAATTTTTGCTAACATATTTCACAGGAAGAAGTGTGAACATTAATGATTTTTTAAAAAATCTATAAATACTACTTAAAACTCCTAAAGGTGCAGTTGTAGTCATATGTTGCTTTCAGCACTAAGAATTATTTTAACAGATAGCTAAATTTGGTATACTTATGTGCTTTAGCCAACACTTCAAAAAGATAACTACAATTAAATGAGAAATGAATAACTTATGAATAATTGTATCTTCATGAGGAGGAATTTCAAGCTGTATTATACATTTACTATGTGCCTGTCTGTATTTAAAAACCTGGGAGAAAATGCAGAATTACGTGTTTCAAGCTTTTCAAGTTTTTTTTTTAATAAAATTCTGATGAAAACTGTAAAGCTTGTGTTAGAACTAGAACGCAAGAATTGAGTAGTACCACTCACCACTAAGGGGCGCAATAATTCAGTGTTATCTGGTGTATTAGATGTTTTAAACATGCTTTGAAGTGGTCATTTAAGAAAAATGGAATCTTCAACCTTTTTTTTTTTTTAAGGTATAATTCAGTAATATAAATTGTTAATAATAATACTAACCTTGTTCAGCTCTCACTGTTTGATAATTTGCATTTAAAAAAAGAGAGCACTGACTTAGCATGTGCCTTATTTAAGCTGTGAAAACGGGGGGTGGGAACCAGTTGTATTATCATTTGGRGTATGTCAAGAAGGAAGGAGAAGAATGGCTAACTTACATTTGGTTGCTTTGTTTCCCATGTCTTTGCCAGCTGATGGGAGAGGAGGAGGGTTGGAATAAGTAAAAGGAAATGTATCATTTAAATTACTAATGGTAAATGCCAGATTATTTTTTTTCTTTTCTTCTTTCCCATTGCAATCTTTATTCATAAATACTGTGAAAGAGGGTCATACTGGAGATCTCTGCTGTATCTCATTAAATTTAAAAGGTAGTCTTAATGACAATTAGTTGTGTAGTATCTGTGTCCAGCTTCAGGAAAGGATTACACAAAATTGGTATTTCCTTAACTGTAACCTTAAGTTAACATAGAATTCCTACATTAAAGTTTGTAAATGAGTGAATAGTAGGCACATGAGTTAGTTGGTCTGAAAATAAATCCTTAAAATGAAAAACTTTAAGCTGTTTAAAATATATATTTTAAGTGCCTTCCTGCTTTTGAAATACCAATAGCAGGGCATAGCATGAAAATATAAAATAAAATATACTCAAGGCAAGATGAGATAGTGGACAAACTTTTTGTAAGAAAATATGTAACATGTTCATTTGACAGGTGAAATAAGACTTTCAGCAATATGCAGAAAGAGGAAAGCTGAATATATGGATATATTTGCTGGGGTTTACTTTTTTAGTGTTTTGATAGTAGATTCAATAATAAAAAYAGGCAAATTAGGTATGTATTACTTGACAAAGTAGGGTTTAATACCTGCAAATTGATCTGCCTTGTGTGTTTTCACTATTTCATTGAAATAACATTTCACTTTTTTGATAGTAGTGTCTTTCTTAGCCTATTTTATATATACATAAATATACATATAATATGCTTTACCTCATCTGAGCAAATATTCTTCCAAATTTGTGTCTGTTTATTATTTCTGTGTAATTTTCTCCTTGGAAAATATACAAACTATCAATACCTAGGCTAGTGCAAAATGTATCTCTATACCAATTCAGTATGCCTGAGTTTTGATCAAAATCTGAAATCTTTAAATTCAGTCTTTTGGCTTTCTAATTTCCTTAGAGTGTTTAATCTTCAGTATTTCATTTAGCTTGCATGTACAGTACTTGTATTTTCCACCTCTTCTGCTTTTCTCTGAGAAGCAGAAGGAACTGACAGTTTTTGAAATAAAATATTACAGGATTTGTAATTATGGAAATGAAGGCAGTAATTTTCTGGCAGCTCATAGCAAGGTGGCAAAACTCCAGACACATACATGATTTAGGATATACATTTTTCTTGCTGATTAAATTAGGTAACTGTCCACTTGGCACGCTGGTTTTCATGTCTTCCTTTCCTGGACATACAACTCTGCATTTTATAGGCAACTCAGGTATTAGCTGGGAACTAGAACTTCAACTCTGGGAAAAGTCACATTTCAAGTACTGAACTGTCTGGTGCATAGTCCCCTCTGACTCAGATTCTCCATCTATAAAATGGGGATTATAATAATCTCACTTCTTTGCAAAAATACACATTTGAAATGCTTTTATGATACTCAGCTATACTACAGTGTTAAATACTACTGAAAAAGTATTCAGGAAAAGTAGAGTTCTGTATTCAACACAAGGTTTGAATATGTGTTGTAGGAATTGGAAAATGAAAGATGAGGACAGGAAAAGTCTAGCTAATTATGTGTGTGTGTGTATATATATATATGTGTATAGAGTATGGAGTGGGGGGGGGTCTGTTGAAAAAAAAATCAATTTCAAATACTTAGACCATTATAAATATGAGTAAGTGTGTAAGGGGATAGAATTGTGGTGATACAGTCTAAGTCCTGGCTTACTCAACAGGTCATTGTATGACTTAGCAGTCTGAAGATACTCTTCCAACTTCATTCTTGTCAATGTATCCAGGCTCATAGGCAGAATGTAAAATATCCCATGCAAAAAGCAAAGTATCCACAAGTGGTTTCTATATACTGTGAAGAGCAGCTGATCATAAATAAAGCTGCTGGTTTTTTTGTTTTTTTTTTCCTCTGTGCCCGTTTTTCTAGATTTATTTGAGGAGTTTTTTTTAGAAGACGTGAAATGAACARAGTAAAGTTTCCAAAAGTTTTATATGGGGATAAATTTCTCTTTACAGTTTTTCCTCTGATTTAAATGATTCCTGATAACATTCTRTCTTACATAGGGTTAAACATATTTAATGCATATTCGTTTGAAAATATTTTTTATTGGAGCCCTGTTTTCTTTGGTTCAGGTGTTAGCATTGCAAGTGGTTTTATATTGCAGAACTGAAGTATTTGAGGACACTGCCAATCCACTGGTTAGCAGCTTAAACAGAATGTTCTGAGGTTAATCTTTCACAAACAGTCCTGCTTGTGAGWCTATTAATACAGAGCCTTAGCACCAGCTCTGCATACATACTAGTCCTCTGCAGAGGAAATATGTGTGTCTGTTAACTGTAATATTGRGAACACAGTTGTATAAACAACGTGTAAATTGTTTTAAAACTAATATTGTGTTTATTATAATGAACCTCCAAGAACTTTTTGAAGCTGCTGCATATTTTCTCATAGAATTGTACTTTTTTCTTTTTTAGTATTGTTTTTCCTTTCTTAAAAGAAAAAAGTGTTTCTGGAAAATCATTAGAATACAAATTATTTTTTTCCAGTAGATGAGGTAAACTTGTAATCAGAACATGGACATCTTGATTTTGTATATATATTGTACTTTGAGTAGTTTGATGTCATTTAAGATGTATGTCAGAATTGCACGTTCTGGTTCATCACACTCTGCTAAGTAATTATTTAGGATATAGAAAATATCCTAGTAACATTCATTTCCTTTGATTATTGATGAGAAGATTTTCCAAAGTTCAGTGTTATTCTTTTATTCTGAGCATCTTCCATCTTCTAGAATAATGTAAAGTTCAAGTTGTTCTTTCTTTGCAAATACGTAATAWGAGACAAGTACAATTGATTCCTTGTCTAAAGCTCTTGTTCCTTAATTTAGATTTTCTTTTAGCTCTGTGATATTTTTCTTTGAAAGAAATGGAAAACAAACAAAAAAAATGAGCAAAACTGGAAATAACAACTCCAAACCTATGTATGTTAATCATTGAACCTTGGTTTGCTTTTTTTTTGACCTCTTTTAAGGTCAGTTTTCCTGTGGAAATAAGCACTGTGATGAGATGGAAGGCCTGAAGAGCTGGGAGGTGAATTTTGGTTACGTTGAGCATGGTGAAAAGAGGAATGCCCTTGTGAAATTGAGTAAGTCRGCCTTTCTTATGCTGGCCTTCAAGAATATGTAAACTTAAACAAAGACATATCTCACATTTTAAAAGGGATCGCATGAGACTTGGTGATAATGATATTAATATATGCACATGGAAAGTAAGCTGCTGCGTAGGAGATCGTTCTGTTAGATTAATTACAGGTAGTATGATGGTTTGGTGAGAATGGCTGCTATCATTACATATGACAAAGGTKTTACAGGATGAGCATTTCATGTTGTGTAATTCGTATATCATACAATCAGGATACCTGATTATAAGCTCGTTTGTTTTTAATGGACAATACTGAATTGCAAGGTGAGTTTCATCATTGCCATTGCTTAACAAGCTATGTGGCTTAGGAGTACTTAGAGCTTTCAAACAGACAACATTTTTTACACTTTCAGCTCAGTTAATTTTGTTTTTAATATTTACATTTTCTTCCAAAAAAATCTAACTTAAATTAAATTATTTCCTTTTCCATTCTCATTTCTTAAGTGGGTTCTTCTTATTCAAGTACTTGTTGATACATTCAGTCATCCATATCATAGTGTACMTATATTTTGTGTAAAAGAAACTGATGGCGTTTTTCTTTTGTCCACAAAAAGGCACTGTGTTTGACAGCATTTGTTTTTTGTAGAAGCTCTAAGAGAGTCACATATCTTCAGTATAGTTGTACAACAGTCTGATCTCTGTCCACAAAGGTCCATAAATTTGCTATCTGTATGTGATAAACACTGATAGTTTTTTATGAAGAGTTGCCAGAGCTAAACCTGTGATCTTCTTCCAAATTTATTAAACTTCAGATTTGTACTGAAGATTTTGATCATGCTATTTTTCTTATCCCTGGCTGCAATCATAATGTTACTTGTATAATATTATGTAACTTGGAAGAAAAGTTAGTAAAATTTGAAGAAAGTGTTGTATCTGTTTTTATAAATTTATCAAAAGTTCTGTTAGTTATACTTCTCAGATACACAGCTGTAATGTTATTTTTCTGTCTTTTTCAGGACTGTGTCCAGAATGTTCACACAAACTTAACTTTCATCACCGGTAATGCAGTATTTTGAAAATATGGGGACTGAATTATTAATATGTTCCAGTTACACTTAACTGAAAAATAGGGAAAAAAACTTCAGATAAATGGTTAGAAAACTTCTGTTCCAGAGTTTTTAAGAAGTCACTGATTTGAWATACTTGCATGTTAAATATTTTTGCACTAATGAAAGTACAAAAAAACTAAGAACTATAAAAATCCCTCCCTCAAGATTTCCTTATCTTGATTTTAGCCCAATGACTATTTTGTTTTCTGGAAGCTTCTGCCAAACATTGTCTTTTCTCTGTTGCTATGTTTAAGAGCTGAWTTTTTTTTTCTTTTCCTTCTCTAAAAAATAGTATTTTTATGTATGAGTCCTGTGCTTTGAAATTTTGATTTTGAGTGTTTGTTCTTGAGAATCACTCATTAAGAGGGAAAACTAAAATAATGAATTTTGAACCCATAAAATGTGTGCATTAAGTTTGATTCTTTTTTTATTATTGTCTGTAATCTTACTATCAAACTATTGATATGCAGTTTGTATGATTTTCTGGATCTTGATGCTGTTTTAGCTCCTTGTAGTTTTATGCCTCCATTGCTACAGTATCTGAGAAGTCCAGGACAGGGAAATATTAGTTTTGAATTAGAAAACTAATATTTCTATTTCTATATGGGTATATTCAATGAAGTTAATTAGTCCATTTTAAAAATTAGTTCTTACTAAATTTCATTAAAACCCCGTGTAGATGCATATTCAGAATTAAGATGGAGAAAACAGTAACTGAGTTTATCTTGATTCGGCTTCTTTTAGGAACTAACGTTTTAAAACAACTTTAATTCTGAATAAAAATGGTCAGACTTTCTGTTTGTCAGCTTCAGAATAATACTTCCYATGAATCAATTTTCCTGACTGTTTCTGGCCAAACAAGTTACCAAAAAAAAAAAAAATCTGTTGTCACACAGTAAGCCCACATAAATAATACTGAAAAAAAATGCATAGATWGATGATTTACAGTAGATTCTTAGGCTTAAGATTCTTGTACCTCGGGTTTTATAACTATCAGATAAGAAAAATATAAMAGAAACTGTATTCACTGCATTTTTGTTATTACTTGTGCACAAAACTAAGTTTGGTACGTAAAAAAAAAATTGATTTCTACCTGTATCAATATAAAGTGGGCACGTGGTATAACACTATTTTCTGTATTTAATTTTTGATTGCCAATTCAGTGTCATTTCAGCAGCTTTAGCATTTCCTAACCTTTGTCTTCMACTACATGGCTACAGTGTTTCTATAACAGTTTCATTTTTTAACTGCGTTTGAAAAATAGTAATAATTTTCAGAAGGAATGACAACTGTTTGACTGTATTAGATATCTAAGGTTTACTGTTGTCTGAAGAGTACATGTAACAGAGAAGATAAACGTTCATTTTTTGAAGGAGGAAAGAAATCAAATCAAAGAAGAAAAGAGGTACAGCTGTAYTGAGGTCAAAAGAACCAAAAGTTAAGAAGAGAAAGTTACCTTGTTCAACAAAAAGCAAGTCTAAAAAAAAGACCCATAAAGGTAAATATAASTTAAAATTTCCATTTTGAAAATATTCAAAGATATATGTTGGGTGTTAGGTCTGCCACCCTGCCATAGCTATAGATACATAAATGTATCTGGACTGTGTAACTTTGGTAATCAAAAAAAGTAAGTTTTGTAGTTAAAGTTTCTTAGGTGTACAAAAAAGGTAAATTTGAATAAGAATTTTTTTATAGTTTACAGAAATGGGAGAGCCTTTTGAAAAATATACATTGGAAGGAGAAATAGTCTAGGAATTGGGACATTGCATGGCAGAAGGGATTCTAAAGTATCTGATTCTTTGAGGCTTTGGGGTTGAAAGGTTTCTGGTAATATAAGATAACCATTTTACCCCACAGATCTTGGGATAACATATTTGAGCTCAAACTGATGACCTTTGAACTGATACATAAAAAAMCAAAATTGTTTTTCCTTCAGTGTTTGCTTTCTTTATGTAAATTAATKGRGTGTGTGTGCATATGCACATACTTATGTGTAATATATTGTGATAAATCTATTCTTGTAAACATCTTAAGAAAATGGGTAAAACCAAGATAAGCTTATTATTTTATAAATGTTGTTTCTTTCTAGATCAGGTTTCTTCAGAAGATTCAGATAATTCTGATAAAGGTAACGTATTTGAATATGTCTGGCATTTTTATATTTTTGTAATAAGTTGTACTATATTCAATTGTCATTGGTCCTAATTTTATTCACTGGCAGTTTTAATATTTGATATGATGCTATGAAAGCTGCGTGAAGACAAGCTGAGGTATAAAGGTCCAAAAACAATTATTTCTAAATTCTTGGAGAGAAACTGTTAGGAATTTTCAGAAGGAGATCTTTCAAGCTCAAGGAAGGAATTAAAACAGGATATAGTAAAATAAGGGGTCAGTTTGTTCAGGGAAGAGCAGCTGGCTGCAAAAATAGGTACATTGTTAATAGCTGCATGCGTCAAAGTGTGCATGTATGTGCTGTGTAATACTATAGAAAATACTTTTCTACTATATTAATAACTACTGTAATTCCTTTTGTGGAAAAATACTACTATGTACGCTATCCGCATTATTAAGAGGAGAGCACTGGGAGAAGACTCCATGCCAAATATATCCTATGCTTTAACCAAAGTCTGTTCCAGTTACCACTTGTAGTACCTCAGAGACCTGTCTGTTGCAGGTGGAAGAGATCAGTGACTCCACAGTGGTTATCCTCATATTGCAGTAATTCCAGCCCCAGTGTCTTTTCTGATGAAACAGGCCCCATCTCTTGATCCTCCTAATTCTTGCTGCAAACTGTCTAGAAGGGCCTGAGTGTTTCTACTGATTGCTTTTCTGTGCTATAGGTTTTTTGGAAAGTCCTCAAAACCTATTATTTCCCAGCCAGATGCAGGAAATCCTGAAGTCTTATGACTCAAACCATATCTAAAGACTCTGTCTTGTCGGGAAAGTTCTATTGGAAKTTTCTTCTTAAGTCAGGGCATATTTCTAAAACAGGGACATTTTTGCTCTTTCACTCCCTCAGTATACCTACAATGAACAGTTATACAGAAAAACATATTTTTGACAATTTCACTGATAAAKTACAATTGATAAAAATTGTCATTCAATTGGGAGTAGAGTAACTGATTCATTTAATACCAAGATGAAATTGTATTGTGATTCTGGGTATGCAACCGCATATGAATCTTTAATTTTAGGTACAAAGTGCTATGTTACTCTTGATACAAGGATCAGAGTTTTGTCATGATTGCTATTATGTTTGGCCTAGATATCAGTTAATGATATCTAAGAGTCATTTTGATGCTATATTGAATAACATTTGGCAAATATTTTTATTTTCACTTTATACAAAGTTAAGGGGAGGGTGTTGAGTCTTGTGGTTACAATTAAATGTTGCTGTTAGCAAACAAGCATCTTGATTAAATATTTGATAAATTCTTTAAAAATTATTTTCTTAGGCACTTTATTTTATTTTTTTTAACAGATTCAGATGGCAGTGATGTGCAAGATGGTCCTTCAGATGCAGACTTTTGGAAAGGTCCTCTACAAGAGCCTGATGAAAAATCACGGTTAGTTTGGCCAGCTAATAAATTTGTATGTAGTAAAAGTTTGAATAATTATGACCATTCAGAGCTGCAAAGGTAGAGATTTTTCCTGAATGTTTTGATGAATGTGCTGACATATAAAATTATGTCAGATAATCTTCCCTGTTGTGGTCCTAAGAACATTCTTTAAAAAAGAGAAGACATACAATGCACTGGGGAAGAAGCTGTGTCAAGCCACTAACATACTGCTGCCAAAATAGGTCAGCTATCTTAGAAGTGAATCCTAACAGTCAACTCCCTGTTTTTACACAGAAATGGGGTACATGAAGGGTGTGGGAACATACTGAACAAGACAAAATGGTATATACTGGGTATATTGTAACTGGAAATCTGTTAAATCTTTTTTATACAAAGATTAGCTCCTAATAGATCCAAAGCAGAACATTCTTAGAACATTCTTTGACGTACATGTTTTTCAGGTTTTTTTTTTGTTTGTTTGGTTTTTTTACAGGGAGGAGGAATTTGATGAATATTTTCAAGACTTGTTTCTCTGAAACTTGAAATGGATGTAGGCTGATTTTCTTTTTGGAGCATCAAGATGAGTGCCTGGAAATCCAGTCATATTTAGGGAAAAAAGTCTAGTCTAGTCTCTAGACTTTTCTTTCTGGTAGTGTACCATTTCTGCAGGCCTTCCATATGGACCATCTGGGTGAAGTATCTTTGTAGAAGGATTCAGGCCTAAAAACCTTCTTTTTCTTACAATAGCCTGTGTACTCATGAAATACAAGAAATAATCTGTTGAATGCAAAAGATATACTACACTCTAACAAAGAATAATATAGTTTATTGACAGTGCATCACAGAATTTGGCTGCTTTTTATTTTATGCAAAACTTTACATTTTGCCTGATTTGTTTAAGGAAAGTTTTGGGAGAGTGTGTATCAGTTTATAACAATAGACATTAATATATTAATATTTTTAATTTATTAAACATGAGTTAGACTTAAATTTACTGGTCATGTGGTCTTTAATATTCAGATTAGTCTTTTTAAGTATTTTTAAATGCTACTAGGTAAGTTCAGTTTTTATCAAGTACATCTTTCACTTGAATTAAATATGTGAAATGTCTTCCCTACTCCTTACTAATGTTTAGYTCATTATGAATTTGTTTTAAATTTYAGTTATCATATGATATGACTAATAATTCCATTCATTAATAAAAATCCAGATGGTTGTTTAAATTTTTGATAAATTTTTGATAGATAAAATATGTTGCTTGCCACTGGAGATTTACACATGGTTGGTTATCTGTGGTTTCTGATCTTCTTAACATTAAATGAATGTTAATCCTTCCTTAAAGTGTAATCCTAAATATACAAGTAAAGAATATTTATTGCTTGAGAATCTTAGTGGGTTCATTTTCCTACTCAAATTGCAACACAACTTTAAACRTTCTTTATTGTATGTTTCCAGAGAAACAGTCTGCACATGAATAGTTACAGGGACCATTTTCTTWGTCAGATGAARATGACTTTGGATATAAAGGACAAACTTGTTTTGAATTAAATGTTCATGTTAGATAATCTGAAAAAAGTGAATATATTTTTGATAAATATTTCCCACTGCAGATGTCATAAGTATCTGATGTGGAAAATGTAACAGTAGAGGTGGTTGCAGTGTATATATGAACATATTACATGCACTAACATGAATATCAATAGAGAACTCTATTTACAAATAATATTAATTACATTTTTAACGGTTTGTACTTACATAATAGATGACAGTACAAGGACGCATTTACGGTGTCCTTGAGTAACAAATAAATGTAGGCTTGTATGAAGGCTTCTTTAGGTAATAAGATGGATTTAAAGGTTAATTCTCTGTCATCTTGCAAGCATGGTTGAGAGCCAAATCCAATCTGCAGCAATCTGCTTACATGTATGCAACTTGCCCAAAGGGGCTTTTGTAGAATGTGTTGCTATATTTGTTGCTGCAAGTATTGTACATTAAGCATATGTTCTGAATAGCTAACTCGTCTTTGGGTCTTCAAAACAGTTATAAAATGGTACAGTATACATATTAAATACATCATTTAATACAGTTTGAATAAAATTACATAATGCAACAACCTTGGAATAGATTTCTTTTGTATCTACATGTAGTACAGAAAATAATGCATGATACCCAGTTTTATGGCATTATTAAGTTTGCATAAAGGGTTTGGCCCATTTGTAAGTATGGATATAAGAAGTGGGAAATTTTCTGTGTATTTTTCATTTATTTCTGATGATAGGTGTACAATATGTGTGTAGAGCATTCTTAAAAGGACATACAGTAGGGCAAATCTTTCTCCCTTCTCCATGGATGCTGAGAAAGATTCCTTCTGAAAAAAACCCCATGTAGTTCTACTCTTCTGCATTGGACATCCCTCTSCTCTTAGGAGGAGATGGGACAGGATCCCCTGAATGCTTAGGTACATGCATAATACACTGGCTGTTTTCCTTCCTTCATCTGTAGGAGGAGCCAGCTTCATGGAACCTGAGGAGTAGGTAGAGTGCTCTCTGTCATTCTTCAAGGACAGAAGGTTTTTGAGAACAGAAGAAACATCAGAAGACTGATGTTTCTCACAAAGAGCTAATCTGCAGACGGTGGAAAAGGAGATAAGTGAGTTCTGACACGGCCTACTTCTATCCTCTCCTTCCCAAAATTAAACTGATGCCTACTCATTGGTTTTCAAATACTGGAAAATTCTGTCCATTTACTGCATTTTAGAAGGGTGTATCATGAGTACCTGAGTCTTCTAAAATGACACTGAATGTAGAGTCTGCTGTAGATATATTGCTACAGGTATCAGTGCCTTTTTAGATTTTCAAAAAGAAAAGGTACTCAGTTTAGGAACCGTGGGCAGAGCCACTTSCACATGAACAAAGGAATGGTTTTTCCAAGCTATAGGTCCAATTTACAGATCTATCCCTGGTAGTTTTGGAAAAATACCGTGTACCATGGACATGCTTTTTACAGATATGAGCCAGGGAATAATTTTTAGCTCTCCTAAAATGAAATAAATGTTTACCTCTAGAATTGTATCTAGTATTGAGTATGAAGGAAAAGGACACAATTCCAGATTATGGAATACACATAATATAAAAATCTAAATACACAAGTTATGAAATCTGCAATTTTTTGATTGAAGTATGCATGTTAAGTTTCATTCAGTCATTTCACGTAAGATCTATCAGGACAGTGTGCAGAAGTTAAATATTTTAATAAAAATATTGTGTACAAATTGTGACGTGAAATAATATCAAGACCTCACAGTTAACTCATTTTGCACCATTAATCATTTTTTTCTTCTGTCTTTTGATTTTTCAGTTTTTAATTGTAACTGTTTCTTTTACTCCATTAAAAATAATTTCCAACAAATGGCAGCTGTTTAAGAGGACTGTTAAGAGATGGATCTGTACTATTCTATGCCAAGCAGAAGTCCACGGGGCTCATTGAAGTACTTTCTAGAAGTCTTTTCTGTAGCAGAAACAGTGTTTTTGAGACTATSTATTACAAAATTATACATGTTTTGGATTTTCCCTCATCTCCACCTCCGCCACCACCTCCAGCTGCATTTTCAGCTAAAAAACAGAGAAGGAAAGGAATGTGAATATTTTCTGTTCATTTCRGTTGCTCTCCATATTTTTTAAACAAGTATTGCTTTTGTGATAYGGATGTTATATGTGTTTGATCTTCTGAAAATTGAATGTTTTCCCTACTTATCTGGGAAATCAGAATATGAAACAAAGCATAGTATAAATACATATATATATTATACACACACACACACACACATATATGTTGGAGCAGTTGATATCAGCATTTCTGAAAGGATCAAACACACACTGAACCRCTCTTACTGGAAAGTTTCAGTAGTTATGTATATTTAACTCTGTCCCACACATACAAAACAGAGGAATGCAAGCCATGCAAAGGAAATAAACTGTTGTATCTATATAATATTTGAAACCATTTTTGAAGGAGAAGATAAAAACTTGAATTTGACCTAGTTGTATAAACTTTTAACAAACCATGCATGAATCCCTTTGTAATTAGCAATTGAGAGAGATTTTTTTTTGTTTTTTTAATCTGTAGCTAATGATTTTGTTAATGTCTCTCTCAAATGATTCCACAGATTTTTATTGGTCGTAGTTCAGATCTTTCAATGTAATAAATTGTGTTTCCAGGTTCATTTAAGGTAAGATACCAATATTAGAATTAAAACTTACATTTGAATGCTGTGGATCACCATGTTACTAGGTCATTTTCGACCCTTTCCACCTGCATTGAAACATGTCACATGATCAGTGTCCTACCYTCTGTAATTTGTGGATATAATCAACACTGTTATTAAATATATGTATTATTTTCTTAGACTAATGCTGTACTCCATTTTAATTTCTGTTCTGAACTTTCCACTGTAGTGGTTCAGCAAATATGTTTATTTTGTTTACTCTCTCCTGAATGGCTAAGAATAGCCAGGTCAGTGTGATCCAGAGAACTGAGCATGGTTCAGCATGTATTATACTAGTTTTTTATATTAAGTCACTTAACAAGCCCWTATATTTACATGGCCTTGATTTGACAATTTCAGATCTGTTATTCACAAATRTGCATGGCCTCATTGCAGTGCACATTTATGATATGCAAAGAAGGCCAAATCTTTAGCTCCTGTAAGTCAGTCTGTCCATGCTTGTCTGTGTAATGTTTCTTGTGGGAAGATAACTTCTTTCCCTAAGTCACAGTGACTTATGTGATTCCAAAATACCAGTGATTTAAGATGGTCCTAATTTCAAGTGGGAGTGCAAGTACATGACTCTTCCTGAATATCTTATTTTTACTTAGGAAAAACCTTACACATAACAGCATAGGACCAGACTTTAAGTAACTATACTCTTTGCTAAGAAAGCAGATACATAAGAAGGTTTGTGAGTAGGTCCTGTTCCTCCCTGACCCCACCCCTGGTATTTCTGTGAAGTTCAGATGTTTACATTCCAGAGCAAGGAAAGAGTATTTTGTTTATATTCCCAASCACTTGTTCTGAGCAGTAAATTAATACGATGGTATGATTAATTAAAGTCTCTAAAAATAAATTTGAGAGAAAATGGGGTGGACATAATTCCTGTGAAAGTGGTATAAGAGTGCAAGCAGGCCAAACTTTTTCTTGTAATTTTATTGCATCTCTGTAGCCTTGTAAGAATATATAGAGTGTTGAATGGAGGATAATGCTGAATTTGGCATAATAAATGACTATGTTTTAAACTGTTAAAGATATAGTTGTACAATAATATTTGATTCAYTTTATTACACTTCTCTTTCAAAAATCTGCTTTGAATAAATCATTTAAATTTGCAACACTTTTAACAAACTTTGCAACAATATTTTATTTTAGGAGTCAAGAACACATCTGCTSCAAAATCTGACAGTAACTTGATGCGTGGCCTTGAGTTACCTCTCTTCTGTGTGAAATGTGACGAATACTCACCTATTTCCCACAGACACTGATTAACAAATAAATTATTCACTACTGTTTTATATTTTGAAGATGTGAAACAAACTATTAAACTAACTCCTCCAAACTATAGCTGACAATAATTACTCTGTAGAAATTAGACATATTTTTGTTTTAATCTCTGAACCTTTTCAGGCATTTCAGCTGATTGGCAGACCTGTTGATCTAATATTCYAAATGTGCTACAGATTCTAAATAGTGGACTTGTTTCCCTCTTACAYTTGAGTGATAGGTTCTCAGTTTCTACCAAATCATGTTTTCTCACATCACATGCAATGCCATACTTATAATTTTAGAACTTAGGCTTTCTTAGATTGATGTGTTAAATTTACACTTCGTGAGAGAGAATTTTTTTTAGCCAAGAAATTGATGATAGGAAACTACAGCCAAAAGYTTTATCTTGAACTTGGAAGAGGAGTGGGGATATACACTGCTCCATTCCAGCAAATCCAGCAAATTATCCATTCTCATCCATTTTCTTTATGATACTCATTTTCAGCCTAAGCAAAGCATCTTAATATATTTGATGCTGATGATACATGGAATTGCTGCAYTTTTTGTGTTTCAAGTGACTGCAGCACTAACGGATAAATAGGTGTTYTATTATGTTTAGTCTTTAAGCCTTAAGACAAAAGAAATTTTACATTCCCTTCACCTTTGTTACAGTCATATTTTCTATAGTAGTGCAGTTTAGAAAATGAAGTCAGTGTACAGGATTTATATAATCTTCTAACTCCTCTTGCAACTAAGATAGTCTGGCTAATTCAGAAGTTGCATGCCATTAGTGTAAAGTTTCATAGAATACTGCACAATGTGTGAATTTCAGAGAGAAAAGAGTATGTTGACTACCTTATATATATGARAACTGTAAAAGTTACTTAACCTTTTTTAGCAGCTGCTTCTTCTTCCTTTTTCTTTTGTTCCTCAATAACTTTAATTTTCTCTTCATATTCATCAGCCCGTGTTTTCCATTCAACCCTGTTGTTTTGAAGACCATCGAACATAGGTGTAATTTCCTTGTGAAACCTTGAGAATTCCTATACAAATGATTTAAATTAGTAAATTAGAATTTTGTAAAGACACATGATTTATAAATTCTGAATTTTTTCCGTCTCTGGTAACGGATTTTCTTTGGAAGAGAAAAAGTTAGCAAAAACAAAAAAAAAAGTACTTGCTGTACGTTCCAGAGTATGTTCTTTTTGCCAGTGGTGGCATATTACTGAAAATTCTGTGCTGAGATAATAATGGAGATAATAATGCCATATTGTGCATACAGTTTGTTAGTTAGAAGAGATCTGTATTACATAGTATACATTTTAATATCTTCCCTAATCCACCATATTTGATAGCCTGGTTCATACAATACAATCATCATTGTGATACATTACATTTTATCATATGATTGTTGGTATCAATTGTGTAACATACAATGTTAATAAAATAGTATCTTATGGCAACATCATATTTCAAGCAATTGAGGATGCTCCTGAAGATATTAAAATATTACATGTCATTTTGCTACATGATATTTTGGGATAATAGTAAAAGTTAGACAGGGATTAATAATGTTGGCATTTCCATGCTTTCCAGAAAGTATGGAATATCTATACATCCAGAATAATTGCAAATTTCATATTCTGTTTGCTGTGCCATTGTTTTCATTGATTGCTGTAAGCATCCACATGTTGCATCCTTCATATTTAATGGAACTGTGAAGAATTGTATTGGGCTTTTGAACTCAGTCTTTCAAGATAGTAAAAAAAGCTGTGTACCCTCAAGTTCCACTGTGATCTTCACTTTATAGCATCTCTTGAACTTGCTTTTTGGAGCAAATAACAAAAGATTAAAAATTATGCCTCCTGTGATARTTATTTACCTCATGACCAAGAGTCTTGCTGATGTCTAGAATTTTTTTAATTGCARCTGTTTGTCACTGATAGTACCATCAGACTTACTGCAAAGGGAAAACCAAAATATTTATTCTTACCTTGTACACAAATGTACACACAAAATCTATGAAACCAACTTGGAGCTTAGGTAGTTCATCTCCTTTGTTTCTGTCCATCATAGGCTAGAACAGAATAGTGGTAATTTAATGTAGATATCATGCTTTTTGGTATAACAATATAGAAATSATAATGGACCGATATTTATACTGTATTTTTAATAACAGGTAATACTGCTTAACACAGACAAGCTGTTTAGTACTTACAATTGGTTGTTGCTGTAGCACAGTTCGTTCCAGGTCACCTTGTTCCCAGAATTCATTTGCAACCATGAGGGCAACCTGAAAAATTACAGTTTCTGAGTGTAATTCAGTGGAAATTTACACAGAAAGTAGTCAATTAAAACAAAAATAAAGCAAAGAAAGAAAAAGGTTTTCCAGAAAATGTTAACTGAGAGTTGACATTTTACTGTTTATATCAATGTACTTTCAATTTACAGTTTAACTACTGTTACTAACCTCCCTCARACAGAAACAGAACTTACTTATTGCTAGCTTTTCTCTGAGTAGCTTAAACAGTTCTCCAGAAATAGGGAGTACTAGTCAAAAACAATAAAATTTYACTCTTTAATTCCTGCAGAGATAGTCATGCAGTTCTTTCCACGCTTGCAGATACTGTCTAGTGTATTGTAAGGCCTTTTCCAGCAAATTAACTAATCTCTACTACTTTTCAAATGTGATGCATGCTGACTATATGACAGATTATTGACAACAATAAGACGTTATCAGTAACAACAGAATCGTCTAATACCTGTAATGTACTGCCTAGAAGGCTCCACAGGCATCTTACAGTTGTTTAAATTATGCATTATTAAAACTTATACCTGTAAGGCTAAYTGATGGGCTTAAGTGTGATGGTGAGTATTTATGTGCAAAGCAGTGCCACACTGCATTATAGAATTTATTCTAGCRTGATTAAGCTACCTTGAAATGGAACTAGACTGTACAGAACGGATGCYATTCAAATCCTGCTGTTGTTAAAGCTGTACCCTAAAAAATACCCCAAAATAGCAAAAATCAAACCACACAAAATGAAAGTGAGTGGCTTTTAAGGGAAGCTGGAATGGATGACACAAGCTGGGAGACCAGTTTGGGCTGATTGAMAAGTAGAGAAGGGTGGAACAAATGTGAGTTTGGCTGGGGAAAGGCACCGTGGAGCACTTAAACTGGCAGAAAAAAGAGACTGTTTTCTGGAAACAATTGAGTTTAAGCAGTTAAATATCTAGTAAATGATAATGTGTATATATATATATATTTTATTGATCATGCATCAAATAGGCAATAAAACGGATAACATATGCGGTATTATCTGTTTGAAAAGTACCTACCTTACTTTGCACTTCCCAAGGTTTGGTTATAGCAGACAAGTCACATCCAGTCATCATCATAGCCCTATGTAAAAACAAAACAGAACAGGCATAGAGTTAGGATGATGAAAGAAAAAAGCTAGGATCCAGATTTTTTAAGGAATTTAAATACCTAAGATGCATTTGGGTGCAGATTTTGAAAAGCCTGTTACCATCTAGTTCCAATTCAAAATTCAGTTAAGCTCATMATTTTTTTAACAGTAACACCAGTTCTTAATTTACGTGTCTAGGTACCAAAATGCTTTTAAAATCCAGTYCCTGATAACTGACTAAATAAAATGTAAGATATTAACCACCTACATAATAACTTCTTTTTTGGTTGGRTCAATAGATATATATTTAATTGCCTCCTCTTCTGTTTCCATTTTTTCAATTGCATCCACAATCTTTTGAAACATAGTTCTTTTCCTGTTAAAACATACCAATAAATCAGATATTAGTGAACAAAAGATCCTGCAATATAAATAAAATACAAATACATATTTCCCACATTTATGTTTTCCGTAGTAGTATCCTAGTCATAGGATTAKCAGAGTGACACCTTCTTCGCATTGAACTCAAAGATAGGTTTTTCAGTTAACCTAACACATTTAGATTTTGCTATGGATTGCTGACATAYTATGTCAAGGTTCCTTATGAAGAAAGAGATAACAGATTTCCTAACTCTTCAGATTAAACTGTTTAGTGTGACATTCTTCTTTCTKTAGGATCACACATTTTCCTTCATAATAATTCCTGTAAGATAATGAATTGGAAAAAGTGAAACAAATACTAATTATGCTCTTTCCCTAACCTACTTTGATATCCTAAGATGCACTATGACCTGACTAAGAGGAACKATGAAAAGCATAAATGTGTCTTGCTATTGCTTAACAGATCTCTTATTTTGCATTAAATATTCTAATAGAGTTACTGTTACAAAAAAAAAGAAAAAGGCTCCATTTATCTTTAAAGAAAATACCTATTATAAAAGTATGTTAAGTCAGTAATTTAGGAACAGGACAGATGATTTGATCTTTAGAGTCCTTAGCATATTTAGCACTGAGATCAGTAAATGTTTGTAATCTCATTTTTAAACCAACAGCTTAATTTCCATGGCCTAAGCATTTTCATGTTTCATACGAGTAATTGTAGCATGGTACAAAAAATATCACACGTGCACACACAACCTCACAATTACATTACAGAATCTGCACTTCTAAAATRCAGTTTTTGCTGTAAGAAAAAGCATATTTGACTGACCTACTAAATGTATGCTAAGAATTAGAGACATTTGTATGTTCTGAAGTTTAAAAGCTTTTAATGAATCTAAGAATGTCTTGTTTTTTACAAGAATGAGGCTTATTTAATAACAATTTTAAATGTAGCTCTATATTCTGTGTATCACAAGTCAAAACTACAGTTGTAAATTGTATGGGTATGACTTTTTTTGTTAGGGAATTATACAGAATTTAGTACTTACTTGAAATACAATGCCAAGTCAGTTGCTATTATTGCAACTTCAAATAAATGTAGAACGGTTTCAAACTGTCGCTTATTTAGGTTCTGGAAGATGTTTAAACTCTGAAAGATGGAAAGTTTACGAATTCAGTTCCTCGTATAAAACTCTCTTTGTTTTGTACTACACAGGCTGTCCCATAAAATAGTACAACAAAGCTGCACGCATGGCCAACTACTGTCCCTGAATATAAATTACTACAAATTAAAAATTCTTCAATTGACAAAGGTGGCCCTTATTCACAAGAGCAGTTCACATGCTTAAATACCAATATTTCTATGAATTAGGGTTCCAATATGAGCCCCAAATATGAACTTGTAAATCACCACATTGTATGATTTTCCACAGCAATGTCACGTGCACTAACCGAATCTTAGTGGCTGAAGTGATCTACGGTATTTATAGGTATATTTTATATATATATATATATGTGTGTGTGTGTGTGTGTGTGTGTGTATATATGTATAAAGTCTATCTATTACAGCAACTGATCCTGGAAGAATTACTTAAGGCCTGTGTAATTTTATTTTAGTCTTGCAGATTAAGGGGGAAGAGGAAGCTGTAGTTCAGTCTCTGCTGTTGAGATCAGGAGGAAGGGGAAAGCGGGGCAGTGCACAGCGCTGCCCTGCACCTCRAAACCTGCGGCTGCGTTCGCCCCTGAGCGCCGAGGAAGGCCGAAAACGCTCGTTTCCAGCGGCCGCCTGGCTAAAAGGAGAGCGAGGGCCTACGTGCCGGAAACGGTGGCGAGGCCAGGMAGGAGCCCTGCGCGGCCAGCAGGACGGGACCAGCGCAAAGGAGCGGAGACGCCGCCTCCGGAGACCGCCCGGATAACGGCATCCACACTGCCTCCGAGGGGCACGAGCTGCCTATTGCTATACGCTAATTAAACACGAACTAAGACCAAACAGAATCACCTGCGCTCCATGTAATTAGTAAAGCAGTGGCAGTTCCTCCCCATTTGTTTACATCCATAAACCTGACGGTATCGACTTTAAGTCCTCCAGAACAGCGATCTTTGCTGGCTGTTGGCCGGGGTCAGCACAACCGGCTGCCCCGCGAGCGGGGCCTGCTGCTTACTGAGGCGCTGGGAAGCCCTTCAGGCGCCATCACCTCCTTAATTTAAACTACAGTGTCCGTCCCTAGCACAGGGAATGGCGGTATCGCGCKCCGCGTTTTTCTAAGTCTCCTGGTTTTCCTTCCTCCATTAACTGAGGAGACAACGAGGTGCGAGAGCACAGGACCTCGTGACACCGCTGTTCGGGGCCTTCGACGATCCCGGGCCGTGGCGCCGCGGTTAGGCATTTCGCGTTTTTTTTTTTTTTTAAAAAAAAAAAAAACTACAACAGCACCATGAATAGACAGGTAAACAAACATTTTGCGTGCTTAAAAAAAAAAAACTTGACTCTTCCGTTTTGCCTGTCATCGTTATTTACCACGATTCCATGGTAAATAACCTCCCCCCCCCAGCAGCAGTGGCAGTGGGGTGGGGGTGTGGAGGAGGGTTTTTTTGTACTGATCAGTGTTAACAGGAGATTGATGTATACAAACCTCGTCTTGCAGTAGGGTTTTGCTGTATTCTAGATGATGTCTTTCTAAAATGGATGAGCCGTGAAGTTTTGCCAGTGGAGCTGCTGACCTGTTGAAAAAGAAGCCATTGCTCATCGTATTTCAGAGGTAATATCTACTTGCTATAATTAAAATGCTTCTGATCTGTATGTTCAGTAGTTTACTATATCATTAGTATCCATTGGGATGATGCAGAGCAGGAAAATACTTGTTTGCCTTCACCACTGCAGCTGAGACATGACAGAAATTGGCACTGTGTTCAGCGCCCACTGTCTCAAAACTCAAACCGTTTTTGAAAACATGCCTGTGTTTTAGCTTTCACATTCACTTTGCTGTTTGTTTAATCTACACATAGATTCTGCATATTTGAAAAGCAGCCCTTTTCTAGCTCTCCGTATTTGTTGTGTGGCTTGGCTTTCAAACTCTTCTCTAATGAATGTGGACTGTGCCCCTCATGTTTCAAACTATGGTTGCTTAAATCTAGAGTAATGATATAATGCAGTTTAATTCCTCTAATGCTCTTGGGTTCTCTCTCTCTCAAAAAAGTCAAAACAAAAATCACAGCTTTATGGACTGTGTACRTTTTGATAGTTCAGATGTACTGAGTCTATCACAGTGCTTGTAAACCCTTCCTCAGACCTTGGGCTGAGCTTCAGGCAGAAGTAATTGCACTTGAGGTTACAGCACTGGGAAGAAGGGAGAAGTGTCCTGCCTACACGTTAGCTGGTTCTGAACCTTCAGAAGTGTATTTTCCTCCTTTCCTCCCTTAGCTAGTAAGTCAGTTTCTGAAGTAACCCAGGAGGATTGGTGTATGCCACCATTAGTTCCTACCTTGTGATTAAGACTGTGGTGGTAAAGCCTGATAACTTTTTATAAATAGCTTTACTGTGTCTGACCTCACACAGAGGGCTTTCAGCTAGGAAAGACCACAGTAGGAAGATTTAAAGCTCCCTTAAAGTTACTTGGACAAGTGGCAGTCAGCCGAATAAGAATCGGCATTCTCTTTCTGTCTCTTACGTCACCTGGAGAATCCCTGACAATAATCAGAAAATCCCCGAGCGTCACTGCTCCAGCACACAATCTGAACTCCTCTCCTGGGCTAGGGGCAGGGGAGGAGAATGAATCATCCTGGMGATGCACTTGGTGGGAAACAGTGCTAAGAAAATTATGGTTATAATCCTTTGACACACATAACATCCTGAGAAACTTCTGTTGTCTGGCTAGCCCTTAGAAGCCCTTACATATATCATGAAAGACTAAATGAGTGTGTCTCAGTTCAGTGTATAACTATGCAGGTAAGTCTAAAATCAAAGGAATTCATGTTGGGTTATGACAAACATCTACTAACAACAAAACCACAAATACTTCAGGGTATTTTGCATATTCAGAATAAAAAGGAACAGGAGTTGTAAAACTTAACCTCATGATGTTTGTAGCTTACTGGYGTTTAGACCCTGTAGCAGAATGCAAGCTCTTTAGTTTATATAACATACGAGGAGACTTGTATTTCAGGAAWGGATCTACATAAATCGGTAAACTGAATGGAGGAACAACAGAGCTAGCAGATTCGGCCAGTGGGACGCTGAGAGAAAAAATGCATTTTAAATCCCCTCTCCTGCTGAATTCTTTTGTTTATTTAAGTTCCACATCTTTAATCCCTCACCAGAAAAGTGCTTATGCAATCTTGAAAAAAATATATCAATTTAGGGACTTTCTATTCTTTTTATTTAAGCTCCTTTTGAGTTACCACTAGACCAGTAAGAACGCAAACAAGTTTTGTTTTGCATCTTGCTGCTTAAGGCAGTCAACTAATCCATATGGAACTGTCCTCTAGACATTTAGATTGTGTATAAATCTTGATGTTGTTTTCTTTTTGAACATTCTTAAACTATTTTTTTYATCTCCTGGCACTTGCTGCAGGAGACAGATGTTTTTAAAATTTCCAGAGTAACTGCTGCCACCRTGTCCTCTTTAGTCTCCTTACTTTTCATTTAAATATGCCTTCTCTTGAAAACATTAGAGGCAACATTATTGCTTGTCCTTTGGATCATGTCACGTCAGTCTTCTCGTATTTGCTTCATTGCATTCCTCTTACAGCACATGAAACAGTTTCCAGACTGGGATGAGACCTTTTTGATATTATTATTATGGTACTCTCTGAACCCTTTGTGGAATGCTCTGGAGCTGGGAAGGTGACAATCCTGCACCAGATACAGGCTTTTAGGCATGCTGGAAGCCATGAAAGAGCAGAATGAGAATGAGAACTGCAGCTGAGGCTTTAATCTACTGCATTAGAGCCAATGTGACTTTGTTACTGGCTGCTGGAGGCAGATCTGGGGCAGGAGTCCTTGCAGGAATGACACCACGCCACTTGCCCCTCAGATGCTGTTACTTTTCGTGCTCCCACTCACTGCCACAGTGTTGGCTTCATTGTCCATCAAATTCACCACTCTGTAGCCTCATGTGCATGAGGCACCACTATAATCCAAGGACTGCCRGAGCTTAATCTCTCTTAAAAATGAATTACAAATTTCGGAGCTCCTTCTAAGATGGCCTGCTTTTGCATTTTGTCTTTGTGTTCCCACAGTAATGACAATTGCCCTGAGGCAGAACTCTCAATTTCTTTCTTTTCTGTAGGATGAATATTTATTCATGCTAGTCAGATATGGTGTGTGTGTGTGTGTATATATATATATATATATTATTTTTCACAGATACTGACATTTGKTTTTTTTCCCATTTACTATTATAAATACCATATGGCCATGTATTTTGGTATTTTCACTTACTTCATTTGATACAAATTATTGGTCCCTCTGTGATCGATGTCATGGCAGAAAGCAGCAGCCACCATGGCAAAGGCTTCTAGATCAGTATAGTATTTCTTTATTTTGCCTGTCTATAAAAGAAAATAGACAATTCTAAGTATATGCCTGCCTGAATTTTGCAATTGGGGTTGAAAGGAAAGCTAAATGCTGAATGTGTAATACTAGCAAATTTACCATTAGCAAAGTAAACATTGTCTGTCCCACATTGAATCCATGTCGCCAGTTGTGGTAAGTGATATCCCGGTAACCCTTTCTGACTGTGTACATCCATCTTGTAAGTACCTGTTGTGAATAGAAGTGATTGAGATGGTGCTGTTAACTGAAACAAAATGCTGAAATTTCTTTAAAAAAAATCAAAATTACTGGGAAAATGTGCAAGTTCTGTGAAAATAATTGCTTTCCATTAARTTAAAAATGGAACCAGCAAACTGTTCTTACATAAATGCATGTTGATTTTAATTCCTTACGTAGGTCACACAATTTCAGGATAAGTTTTAAGTCTTTTTAAAAATATGCAAATGCTTAATTAAGATAGGATAATTGTTATCCATATTACTCATTTTTTTTAATGTAGCACACTTCTATATTAAAGTACCTACAGTCAGCTATTTCTCTGCTATCTTGAAAGAAAATGAATAAGAATGAATCAGACCTCTGCTGGAACTTTGAACTTTTCAACAACATTTATCTCAAAGAACAGTCGTATTCCACAAGTTATCAAACCGTGTTCTGTAACAGGGAAGTCACTGAAGCGGAATTCATAAAGTTCTAAATCTTTTGGATCAGGTAATTCTTCTTTCTGTTAGGAAAAATTAAAACCACAAGAATTTTTCTGGCAAAAGCGAAGTTGGAACGATTTTTTTTTCCTCCTAATTTCAGTGGGGACATTGCCTAAGGGCAGTATGCTTATTGTATCTTCAAGGGTCTCAGGCTTCACTAATGATGACTACTAGCTTTCTTCTCAAAGAGAATAGGTAAAAGTCTTTGCTAGTTAGTATTTCTCTCTGCCACAAATTTTAGCATGTTTCTGTGTTGAACATCTGAATGTTTCCCTGGTTAGGAAGTCCAAGGCCTTGGAGTTTCTCCTACCAGAGATAAAATTTCTTGATTCTCTCACCTCTAGCCCAATTTCAAGGCTGCAGTTAATCTTTTTCATGGTAAAATTATTCAGTAAGCCCTGTTGTTCTTGGTAAGTGGTTGTTCTCCTTTGGGATSTTAGGAACAGTTATAGGTAGAGCGACCAAAAATCACTTTCTTAGAATAAAATATTGTTTACTTTTAAAAGTAGAAGGAAGTATAACAATGAACACATTTTTAAAACAACGTAAGGCATGTTTATGTGCTCATGTACCTGTAGTCTTGCCTTCTTTGGGAGAGACTATATAGGCAAGCCAAGATTCCTGTAGAATCATATATATGTTTTAACCTCTGCAGGGCTGGTGTCTCTTTTTGCTCCCAGCCACCTCTCAAAATTAGTCAAAATTTCCCTGCCTCCCATGAGAGTCTCTCTTTATATCTGTAATAGCCTTTTTACACTTAGTGGAGAATGCTCAAGAATTGATTTGGCACATGGAGAGTGAACTGGAAGATTCTGCAAGATCAGACGTAACAATTCAGGTCATAGTCTGAGTGGTTGCGGATATCTGCATTCTGKTTGCCTGCTTGCTGTAGATTCTTCACTGCTTGGCTCTTGAATKAACTCAGTATATGCATAAAGGAAATACTGTTATGATGCTTAAACGTACAGACCATATAGTAGTCACAGTTATAGCTTACTTCAAATCTGTTACAGAATCATTTATTTTTTACTTCTGTAGTTGGTGGGTGATTATTAGCTATGTCCTTTCCGTAGTTTAAAACAGCCTGTTCTAAACAGTCCTGACTGCTGATGAAAATGTGGGACCACTTCAGAAGCAGTGGACAGCATAAGTGCATATTCTTTTCCCCATGCACTAGACTTTATTAGGTACTGGCTGGATGCCATTCAGGGATTTTTCTCACTCTGAAGGGCAGATAGAGAGCCCAAACTCTTCCTTGCACTGACGAATCTCCAAAAAGCACATACTAAATTCTAAAATTCACTGGATATGAAAGTTAAGAATCTTATTTTGWATTTAATTTGCCTCTTCTGTATATGCTGTGCAGATACTCATTGAATAGCCTAACTGGTAATAGTGATACTTGTAAGCTGTTCCATAATACTTTTCATCTGTACATCTCAAAGCCTGAGGAGAGCAGTATTGTGTTTTAAAGGATGTGTCCCAATCAAAACAGGAGTTAAATCAGGGAAGTCTGATGCAATACAAAACTTAGATTATATGGTTGCAATGATTCCATTATGCATATATTTCAACAAATAAGGCTGAATATCAATGCAACAATGTTTCCTTCTTACCTARTAGAATTTTCCTTTAATTTTGCTCTGATCTGAGGTTGAGGTCAAAGTCAAGGAAACCTGGAGCAGTGGTGTTTTAAGACCCATTACTTTGTGAATCATCAGATCTAGAAACACCTGCTTTATCCAATTARCTAGCTGGGATTCTAGGCCTTCTAATAGGATAAAGCATTCGCATGCAGCCTTGGCACTGCAGGAGATAATAGATCTTTAAATTTGTGACACCACAATGTATAAAGAATTCAGTTTAATTGCTTTCTGGAGACAAAAAAAATCCATGCAAAAAAAAATTTTTTTGAGGCTTGTGCTATCACTATGATTTGTTGCTCTGCAAAAGGAGAGATTTTAAAATATTTATCTATTGTTGAAATTTTTCATAGAGCTAAAATAGACTTATTTTAAAAGGTATATGTAGCTCAAAAGGGACTGTTTTTTGAGTTTACAACTTGTAAGCCGTGYGAGCATCTATTTTGTGGGATCCAGTAAAACTTTAAYATAGTTGCACTCTGACATGTACATWTACACAGTCAGAAGTAGTTTAATGAGATCTTCACATTATGGCTATGTGTACATTAACATTAGGAGCAAATATGTGGAATTTTTGATCCTGGGACTCAACATGCGTGCTGTGTATGTTTTGGAGGTTTTTCTTTGGCCTATATCTGTTTTGGTCCTGTGCACTAAATTGTCCATTAACAGTGGAAATATATTCAGTGCTTCCCTGGAGCCCGTCTTTCAGTTTTGTATCTGCCAAAGTAAGCCAGTGCATGTGCTCCAGAGCTGCTCCACAAGAAAAAACAAAGTGCAGTAAGTGGCCCAAACAGGACCTTTGCTTCAAAAGCGCACTCTATTTCCAGACTAAAATACTAATGCAGCCAAAGGACTGTATACTCCAGAAAAGGAAGTGTCTCATTTTTGTTTGAATAGTAGCAGAATTCTAAATGATCAGGTCAAGTCTTTATCACTGTGAAGTCTCAGACAATGGCCTTTGGACTTCCCTGCTCATGGAAACTCAGGAAAATTAATCTGACACTCTTGTGTGTGTTCTGTTACTTAGAATGAAAGTGGACTTACATTAATGAGTCTTTTTTTTATTTTCAAAATGAAATAAAATTAATTATAGCTATTTTCATTTTGAATAGCACTGTCCAGATGGCTGTTCAATGCAATGGAATTTAACACTTTAAATATTAATTCATATCAACTTTTATGTATGTTTCTGGCTAACAAAGTGTGCTAACAGATACTTAGGAAAGAACGTTTCCCTGTAAGTAACAGTGACTGCACATGAGAGGACCTAAAATATTGAAGACATATTATTAAGCCAACTCAATCTGGCTTGTATTTGTCATTGTATTAAACAGGACTTGGCTACATACAACTTCTACATCAATGAAGATCCAGTATTATATTGTATAATCATGCCACTGGGAGTTCAAATTTTCAGTCTAATGACTTACCAAAATCCTGATAAGATCCTTTTCATCACAATCTTCTATACTCTTTGCATTTAATTTCTCTTTATACTTCTAAAAATGAAAATGAATGTTAAATTCATTTAACATTTGTTTCTGTGCAGCAAATTTCCTACTTCATTTCTATGGCTCTGGACAGAAACTCACCAGTATAGATTCAACTTCAGAAGGAGTGGCCTTTGTCTGGTACATGAGCATCTCCTGAGCAATGTCTTTTCTGTTTTCGAGCTTATTCATTTTGTCGTAAGTGTCGGTATTTAAAACAGACCACCCCAGAAACTGCGTGAGAGTCTGGAACAAAGCCAGGAAAAATGGAGATGATACCATGACAATTAAGTTAAACTGACAGTTTGAACTTACTTACTTTAAACTCCAATTTCTGGTAGTGCCCTTTAAAAGCATTGTATAACTCTACCTGTTGAGGCATATAACTTTCATCGGCAGGGTGTCTTAATGCCTTGCAGCTTTTAATGCCACTGTACCTCTCAACGTATATAGTTAAGGGCCCATATTCTTATTTTGTGTACAAGAATTTGAGACTAATGGAGATTAAGTTAGCTGGGTGGACTTGGATGTACTGTGTATCTTGCCCAAGTGCACATGATTGCTCTCTGAGCAATCATCACAGGCATCATGTCCATTGGTAAGCAGTGTGCCATCCTTGCATACCCAGTTGTGTTTATTAGGAGATATTGTCTGTTATTAAGATATGATAAAAATTCTATCTGACTTATGTTCATCATTGGAACTTAATGATCTCTCATAAATCTTCGGGTTTATAAAGCAAAATTAAATTCTCTGATTCTTAAGAAACTATACAATGAAGAAGGTAGTCTTCTGCTTAGATGATAATACAGCCTATTAGAAAATGTTCAGACATTTTAAACTGTACTTTTTCACAATAATATTTTGATTAACATACAATTACTTAAAGCCTCTTATCTTATTAAGCTTACTTCAATGATCTGTTCATCATACTCATCAAAAGGTTTTCCATCTTTCCTATTGTAAAATGTAGCAACTCCCACAATTTCTTCTTTTTTGTTAACAATAGGCAATGACAGGACATTTTTGATTATCCATCCAGTCTCATCCACAGGTCCTTTCTGTAGGAAAGACAAAGAACAGGGCATGTTGTATACTTCTTTAAAAGTAGTAATACAGCTATTAAGATAACTAACTTAACACTAGGTCGTGTGAATCAGAAATTAATGGAAAATTATATGTGCAACTGTATAACTAATTGATGGAAAGCATTAGCATATTTTTCTACAATATACATCTGTTAACATTACTGGTATTACCTGAAATGTGAAATATTCATCTGCTGGTGCATTCATCATGTTACAAATCTGCAGTATAAAGAAAAGAAAAAGTCATTGTTTAAATGGAATACAATACCCCTCAGGAYGTGGCCAGGTATTTTAAAAAGGTAAATATATTTTCTAACGAAAATATAGCAAGCAGGCAAATTAGCTACAGAAATCAAAATTATTGGTATAAAATTAAATTGGATATTCTACAAATTCTGGAGTGCTTATAGCAAGCTGCCTCATGTATGATGTCTCACAATGCATGCTAATAAGCACCACGGTTAAGAGAACTCCTCCTATCCCAATTTAGAATTGCATGGGGATTTATTAAAAAAAAAAAAAAAAAAAAAAAGATTAAGAACTAACTCAGAGGACTCTGTCCTTACTGTTATAAAAAATGCCACAGGATTATTAATAACTGTTATTCACCAAGACTTTGAATTATCTTGGCTTGCAGACTATGTTGTATACCAGGAAGCAGAAATGAGGAAAAAAGAATTAAAAACTCCTATATGTGGTGATTTACTAACTTTTTTTTTTTTCTTTTTTTTTCTTTTTTTTTTTTTTGAGACTGAGTTTGTACCTCTAGAACACAACATCAGACATACACACTTTATTCCTCTGATATCACCATGATTGGAAAGAAATTTTCCTGATATTTTGGCCATTTGCACTGAGGGTTTGTCCATCCAGGCTACTGATTCACATGGTTTCTCTGGGAAGCAGTAACACTGGAGGTGGCACAATATTTTTTGTAGAGTTTTTGGATGTGGGGAGTTTATTTGTTCTTTTTCTTTTGATCAGAAGAACCACACAAAATAACACTTGTAATTATTTTTATTATAAACTTACAAATCCATTTTCAGCCACGTACGTTGGCAATCCACTGGCAAGACACCAGTGATCTGCTGGAGGTGACCTTTAGAGAGACAATAAAATTAAATGATTTCTACACATACAGACATGTTACTATTCTATCCCAGCAATAAATCTAATTACCACTCATTTTCAGTGAATACTCACGGAATTACTTTGATTTCTTCTTTTCCATGTAAAATATAGTCAATAATCTTATAGAAATTAACTTCCTAAATGAAAAGAGGAAAAACATGTATGTGACTTGTAAAACCTCAGTGTCAAAGTTAAGATTCATAAAAAGAGAGAGAAAAAAAGAAGATCCTCACTCTTCCATCAGGTGTCTTGGGGCCTTTGTAAGGCTCTGCCTCCCCCAGCCGGATGGGCCATTCRTCGTAGAACTCCTGAGAAAGGGATACGTGGGGATCAGCAAAAGAAAGCAAAGCAGTTCTGTACTCATAGGTAACCTGAAATCTGTGGGTAGCGGGTTTTTTTTTGTTTGTTTGTTTGTTTTGTTTTTTCCCTTCTCCATAGCAATTTAATATTGTTAAATATATTCCGGGCAAGAAATACTAGTCAATAAATTGAAGGCTGCTGTGAACCTTATCCCTGGAATGTTGTTCACCTTAGTCATTGTTTAAAAGGTAGATAATCAGAATGTAGTTTTCTCATGTTCTCTTCCGCACATATATTTTTTTAATGTGAAAAAAATAATTTCAGAATCAACTTTTGTATTTATTGTGGACATAGACTTTACCATGCTTATATTTCACATGTAATTTTTGTGACTTAGTTGGGTTTTATATAGATTGTCCCAAAGGGTTAGAAAGTATAGTATCTGTATGTCTTGGAGAGGTACACTAGAAATACCTCCATACAGATGAATTAAGTAATTAGAAGGATGGATTTTATAACTTAAAGTTAGGACTTAATATATTTCAAGGAAACTCTTAAAATTGTTACCTTCTCTTTAGTCATGTCCAGCAGACCAACAGAGTACCTTTCACAATTCAGATATATTCGAATGGTATACAGTGCTTTGTGAAACTGCCGTTCTATATCTGTCAGCTCTTCAAATACTTTGTTGGCAGACCACAAAAGCATCTATTTACAACAAAAGAGAAAGATGGCAAATGTTCACAAAGGTAAAATGCATTTTGAATGAAAACATAGCCATACAAATGCTAGACATTCCAAGAAACAAGAATGAAGTCCATTACTGTAAAAAAAAAAAAAAAAAAANAAAAAAAAAAAAAAAAAAAAAAAAGTAAATAGATGGTATTCTTATTTCAATAAGCTTGTGAGAATGTGAGATGGTGGAAGTAATAATGATTTCAGACAAAAAAAAAAGTTTGATTGTTAACAAATTCTTCTTTACCTGACTTCGTCGGGATTCAATATTGTAGAGATACGATGTATGATGATTTTTTAGGACCAAAGATATAAAATTGAGGTATTTGTTAAAGACCTAAAAATGACAAAGAACAAAAACAAGACAAAGTATGAAACCAGGATGGAGATTCACTCAAAATACTTGTTAAAGTAACAGTTGTGCTCTTATGTAGTGTTTGAAGTTATTACCTCTTCATCCTCTTTTGAGAATGCAGTGTCATTTAGTTTGTTTAGTGCCATCACAACAGCAAGCACCTCTTTGCCCTGCATAATTGGGGTTGCCAGCATGTTGATCGTTGTATAACCAGTTTGTTTGTCCAGAAAATCAGAAAAATGGTTATTCTGGAAAAAAACAGAAGCACAAATGAAACCGATCACAGTCCATGCTAAACGCAAATGATCACCGTATTTGCTACTTAGGTTCACAATGCTACGAGCATAGTGCAGTAAGTTCATACTCCCAAAAGGCACTACGACTATTTAACCCGAGCTTGCAAACATATACATACACAGCTAGTTTAAGCATTGATGATGAACACAGCTCTTGGAGCCAAAATGTGTGCAGAATTTTATTAGAATGAGGACAAATTTAAGGAAATAAAAATTTGAGAAGAGCTAGAATAAAGGAGAGAATACAACAGCTTTGTGGCTACCTAATAGCCTAATACATAGGCTTGCACATAAGAGAATTATTTTGCAGCTWTGTTAATATTTACTATTTAAAATTTACTATCACTGCTTAATTATTTTTGTAGCTCATATGAATGATATTATCCCAATGTGCAATGTTTAAAACTATACATAAGATCATTTGCAAACACTTTTGAAGGTGTGCAGTTGAAAATGCTTCTGTCAGAGAGGTATCCACTGGAGCTATGCATCCGGCTGAGCCTTGTCTTATTCCTCCTTGACAGTCTCCCATTCCTGCAGCTCCCAGCCCCCCTGGTGAATAGGAGGGTGTAGAACAGGGAGGGATCCAGGCTTGCTTCTGGTGTAGTGTGTGATCTTGTGGAACTGAGACCACACGACGAATGAGCCACAACTAACCCTCCAGTTGCTTTTCCTCGAAACTGAGTGCTGAGGAGGAATTTAGTAAAAGCTATTCTATTTCTTCATTCTTTTATACGAAAATTATTGGGAAGCTAGTTCATCTGTTCCATCAAACAACATTTCATTTTCTTGTATCGAATAAATCCTTGAGGTGTTTTCTTTGAAATGCTAGTGTTCCCTTTATTTTCAAAAATGGACCTGAAATTTGTCAGGGAAATCTGTTTGTCAAGGTTATGCCGCTTGTTGTTCTGTGAAAATGCATCTAAATTTATCTGAGGTATGTTAGCTGGAGGTTGGAAATCTATCAATATATGCATACTCAGAAGTGACACGGTTTTACTAAGCTGCCAAAATAGCCAGACTCTGTCTTCACTGGGCTTTTCCCATGCCCTTGCAGCTGCTGCTTTCTACGAGTCAGTACACAAACCTCTTCTTCAGAGGGATGAACACGCTAGTCAGGGGCTGCAGTCAGTGGTGGACTCTCTCTGAATTTCCTTGGGAAGGTCAGCTTCCGGTTTCTCGAGGTGATTAGCTAATGGTATTAAATGAGCACCAAGACGTGATGGCTGGGACCTGGTAACCAGGGAGGGTCAGACCGGATTGTAACACCACAGACAGGCATGGCAGCTGGCCAGAGGAAGGCAAAAGGAGTCATATTTTAAGAATATCCACCCAGAACCAAGATTCCCAAATCATACTATTCCTCTGCTGCTGGCAATTATTTGGACTTGTAAAGTCTCTGACCCCAGTTACTGCATTTCCGTCCCCAGAGCTGATACGTAATATTGCATCAGCACTGACAAGCAAGATCTGTATGGTGGTTCCCCTAAGGTTTCCTACTTGCTGATGGACTGTATGGTGTTGTGGGATGCCACATAATGGAATTTCTGCTTTTTAAAATACAGAAAGTTATACACAGTGCTTCTTCAGGGAAAAACTCCCAACTTTTTTAGGTTGTAAAATTAATCATGAAAAGGCTAGTAAATGCCAGAACTAAGATTGTTTGTCTAATTTGTGGATCTTTCCTTTAATTTCTTTTCTCCTTCTTTCCTCTCTAACAATTTTTTCTGGGACATGTTGAATTTATAGGATATTTAATCCTGAGAATGTAGATTGGACTTTATTATTCTGAGTTCAAAATGTTACTTGTTTTTCCCTTCAGCTCTTGATAGGCTTTTGGCAGTCCATCTCTTGTATTTGTGGTTTTGAATCCTAGAAGGAACTCTGAAAAATCTGCATTTCTTTGAAAGGAATGAAAAATATGGACGTGACTCTGGAATGTCTTTTTATTTACCAATTGAGGTCTATTACAGAGTATTGACTCTTTTAAGGAGGCCTGTGTCATCCCCATAAGTCAGGTTGAAAAGAATAAAAATAAGCAATACGTTTTCTCTGTGGCTCAAAGTATCAGGCTGTATTTGGGTCCCTGGAAAGTGTAGCCAATTCCAAATATTGTCTGGATAGGATGATTTCTTTTTTTCTGTCAAACTTTCACTGAGTTGCAGTTTTTTCTTTTTCTAGGACAAAGGTATCAGGATATCTCAGTGAACAGATTTGTAGGGAAAATGCCTGTCAAGTTTTCTTTTCTACATGAGAATCAAATACTGCCCTATAGTCTTCTAAACAAACGTGAGATATTACATAGAAATATTTGAGTTTCTCTGAGATAAATTATCTACAGACACATCCATTCTGGCTTTGGGGTGAGTTTGAAGGGGCTTCAGTGACAATTTCTGAATCTGAGTGTTTCATCTGTTCCAAATAAAGGAAATAGAGAATTTGACCCTGTTTTGTAGCCTCTGTGCCCCACCTACAGCATCTAGCATATGGTGAGGACTAAGTCTTGATTTTAGAGCTCTAAATGCTTGTATAAGGGAACAAATAAAAAATTTCAGACAGTCCTGGCTTTCTGAATGCCTAAAAAGGACTTACATCACCTGAAGTGAACTGACTCAGCAGGACTCAATAGCTGAGTTTTAATTTGTTTTAATAACTGCAGGCTGAAAGTAGAAGTAGGTTTGGGAAAGAGCACTTTGGTCAAATGAGTTGTGCAGAGGATAGGAAAAAAATTAAAAGAATGCAGTCTGTGTTCATAAACAAAGTTAGTGACCTGAGCCAACCTCAGTTGCACCTAGATAATGCAATGCAGATATAAATACTTTTTTACACACTGGCAGCATCTTCATAACATATGCCAAGACTCCTATTGCACATGATTTGCATGTGTAATCAAAAACTCGTGCTTAGATTAAGGCTTTTTATTACTGAAATTTCATTACTGAACTTGGCACAGAATTGCTTAATTTTCGACCAAAGTTTTAAAACATTTTTTCTCAGAAACATAAGCTCCTTTTGATTTCAGTGCAAATCGCTTTTGCATAATATGTGGAAAATCATGGACCAATAAGCTAGTAACTTGCTCTGCAGTTATCAAAGCCAGAGGAGAATCTTGGTACTCCTGTGAAGACGGACCCTTAGTCTGTTTGAGGCTGATCTCAAGAATCCAACCRTCTTTTAAAGTGATGTTGTGAACTTTCAGTTCCCAATTAAATCATACAAGTGACTTTTAATGGGAAAGGGGATTTCTGAACAACTATCTAACTCCAGACAACAAATCTCTATCTATTAAATAAGACAGTCAGTCTCTACAGTGAAGTGTTAATAATTAGGAGAAAAATGAAGAAAAGACTCTGCATACATTCTCTCACTTTAAGTGGGCCCACTGCACTACTAGTGCTTTTTTTTCCCCAGAAGTATGAAGTTCATCTCATTAATTAGTACAATCTTTTGTAATCATACTGTGCTGTACCGAGTGTGTACTAGTTGTGCTAGAATGCACAACAGTGGGATGTCTAGGATGGTAGAAACAGCAGCAGTATGTTATAGAATTGTCACGTACAGGAAATCTCCCCCAGAATTGTCTTCGTTGCATAGGTGTAACTCACTGCTGCATCTTTGGTAGCTTTTGGGTAAAGTAAATTTAGGCTCCAGATTGTTATGCCAGACTAGCTCCTGTATATTTATGATCATTTTCTACTAGCTCCATTTAAAGCTAAGGTATACCGCCTTTTACTGTGCCACAATCAATTTTGTAGATATGTTATAAGATGTGTAACATGTCCTAAAATTGCACTAAACCAGCACCAGCATACTGGAATGGAAAGTCAAAGTTCCCCTCCATGTTCATCTTCCTGTTTCTGGTGAGAGACGATAACTTGAGAGGAGTTTGGGGGGTTACTACGCAGCTAGCCAGTATACTTGAAATGCGTAGCTGCTGCAGTTTTTTGATTTTCTACCCCATGACACCAGTTTTATCTCACTGTAACTTTCCAACATGACTGTAGATGCATAAAATTATAAACCTTTTATGAATGCAATTTCAATATAATGCTCTGCGTTCAGATCTTTTGGGCTCAACTTATCAACTGCTTTAGGTTCCATAAGCCTAATTTACATCCCATAACTAACAGTGGAATTTAAAAAAATCAGTCACTGTTGTGAAAACAAAGTGATTACGCCTCTCTGAAAGAGGAAAATCAGGACATCTTTTCTAAAAATAACTTATTTTATTTTCCTTATTATGGCTGTTAGAAATATGAAGTGAGCATATATAATTAAACTCCAGCTTGCTTACTAAAACATCTGTTTTAACTAAAACAATTACACAGATTGATTTTTGCAAAAAAAAAAAAATCAGTGTTTTGTTCTTATGTGTTTCCCTGTAACTGTCCTGAAAGATCTTATTTCTTTCAGAATGAATTCTGCTTCTTTTGCTGGCTTTAGATATCCCACAATATTTTAAGTGAACTGTGAAAAAGAGCTCTGCAGAACTTTCTAACCTTTCACTGGCTTTCTCATTAAATATGCTAAACTTAATAAAACAATGAAGACCATCATTCTAATTTTCATTCAACCATTCTATACAGTAGTTAATGATGGAAGTGCATTTCCCAGTTCATAATGTTATCTTAGGATTTGCTACACTATCCTCCGGAACAGTGAGCTAAGTCTTTAGCATTTCTGATTGGATTAATAGCAAAATGCAGCTTRAGGCAAGTGAGTTTGACAGTTTTGGAAACCTTCAGCTCCAACTCAATGGTGTAAATTACTCTGTGAATGTAAATTTGATCAGAGAATGTGAAAACTACTGTAAGTAATGAGATAGTGTGAACCCTGTTAATTTGGTTTTCATGGCACATGCAAGAAGTTTGTAATTTATACCAATGCAGGGAAGAAAGAAAATGGGAGTAGTGTGAAAAGCAGCTCAGAAAGGTAATAGGGAATGTGGATCTGTCCTTGTTCAGCTGATCAGGTGAAGGCTCACTACACTAGTTCATTTGAAGCAATAGGAGCAGATCAGCAGCTCAGACTTGTTAGCATGGAGGCTTCTTACATCTCCAATATATTTGCTTGCTTCCCATTACTTGTAAACTGGCCCAGCAGCAACATCTCCGTTATATGTGTGATTTGATGTTAGGAAGTAAAACATTCCTACAGGCCTTTGCATCCTTGACTGAGGGCCCTAGCTAGGAAACAGCAGAGTGTCATTTGTTTGTGTCTCACAGGTGACGTTAACACCTTGGTTTTCACATGGCTGTCACAATTACTCACATTTGCAAACCTCTTACCATTGCCAGGTGACACTTCAGTGCCTGCTGGGCAGCCCATCTCCCCCATTTTGAGTTTGGCAAACTGTATTGCCTCTCACCATTGAGCAGAAGTGATAGACTAACTTCCAGCTGTGGTAGAAGTGCCAAGAGAGCTGGTGGCTATTCTTCACCCTTTTTCCCCTTAAGAAAGACAGAGGCTTTCTGAGAGCCCTTAACATGGTGACTACTTTGCCCATATTGTAGCCTGGTAGGAACGCATCATCCTTTGATGGTGGGTTGACCAGGGGTGGCTGCAAAAATTAAGGAACACTACTGGAGCAGGAACCACAGGAACCGCTTCAGTGCGGAGCTGCTGCCATGCTTTCATCATTATTGCGCATTTATTGGCACCATCTTTACAAATTTCCTCTTTTTGCTTATGGCAGCCCTACAGTCTTGTCTTCTCTTGCTGATATTTTGATCTTCCATTGGTTGTCTTGCATTAACTCAAATGTCTCAAACAAAATTTTAACCACTGAATTGCAGGAAACTAGTGTGCTATATTGCTTTCTCTCTTATTTCCACTCAACCTGATTTCAACTCACAAGTGTTTTTGTTTCACAATGATGTGATTGAATACGAATGGAATATGAAATGCACCTATCCTTAGCTATGAAAATGTCATCTGTCTGATCGAAAACCAAAACCAATTAACTAACTGAGTAGGCCATTCGTAAGGCCACATTCAAAAGTCATTAATTGTCAGGAGTGTAAGACAACTATTTTGAGATGTCACTTAAAAG
The DNA here is from genome assembly GCF_003343005.1 of Rhea americana. NCBI lineage: Eukaryota > Metazoa > Chordata > Aves > Rheiformes > Rheidae > Rhea > Rhea americana. The sequence continues at coordinate 336,556 of NW_028185284.1, forward strand.
CAGTGCGGAACACATTGATTTTAATATTTCTGGGATCACTAGAATTTTGAAATTGAAAGCAAGTAGAAATTACTATATGTTTAATAGCATTCTGGGGTCGAACTCTTCAGTCTTGTCACTGAAATACCTGCTTTTTTTTGCAATAGGTAATGTCTATTTCGAACCTTCTTGAAATTGAATCAGTATTATGTTGATCTAAATAAATGTTTTTATGTAAATCAAAAAAATGAGGCTAAAAGGCAGCTTTTTGCTTTAATTTTTAATGTTCTTTTTTTCCTTCCATTTCAAGAGTTTTTTTTTTGTTTGTTTGTTTGTTTTGTTTTAACACAAGTTAAATCAAGTAAATAATGAAAGGTTATATTTCTGGAAGGCACAATTATTAGAAATTGGTTCCTGTGTTAGAGTGTTTTCTTGTAAATTGATTTTTATAACAGATTGGAACAGATTTTCATTTCTTCAGATAAATATTTGCTATATTGAGTATGAATTTATGAGGGTCTGCTTTTTATCATAAAGATGACAAAATGGAGGAAAGGATATTAACATTTACGAAGCAAATTCTTCTTCCTGGGTAAAGACTACTTCATATTTTTTTCCGTATTTTTAGTTAATCTTGATATTGTTTCTTTTAATTCTCTTTGCTTTCCAGGTATTCAGGAAGGCAGTACCTCTGTAGCATTCTGTATATTTGCCCTCATTTGTTCTAGTCTTAAGAAATACAAATCCTTTTTCTCAAAAACCTCTTTTACAATGTTACTTTAATGATCTTTCTCTGGCCTTCAAAGTTTCTTTTAACATACTCTGCCTCATCACATACATTTCCCTGTTACATTAATTAAAGGTATGACAGTAATTTCCTTTTGTATATCTATTCAGCTTTCACAGTTCTCAATAACCACTAAGGGACTAAGGGTCCTGAAGTAACTTAAGCAGAATTTATATAGCAGTCCTAAAACCTGTCCTCAGACCATCTGCCTGAAGCCTTAAGTTTTGCCCGCAAAGTTTCAGTTTCACCTTAAGTTCTGCAAATATCCATGGCCAAACTGAAAACTTCTTAGCAGAGTTATGGTACTTTCCCCTGCACTCAGGTCAGGTCTTCAATATGGGTTTTTAGCGTTTAGTGTCATTCACCATCTTTCTCTCTTGTGCTTTCTCACTGCTTCATATTTTTGACATGGATTCATCTGAATCTGTCAACCTCTTCCTGCCCTAGGAGGAGTCTCAGATCAATGCCTGCTCCCAGGACCACGGCTAGGTGTTACCAGAATGGCTGTTCACACACCGCACATGGACAGTGTTTCTGTGTCCAGCTCTCCTCATTGCCACATGGAAATCCAAAGCACTGAGCTGCAAAGATGTGCTTCCCTTGGCTCTCTTCCCTTTTGTCTTCAAATAAGCTTTGTTTTTCCATTTTGGTAGAGATTCAAGAAAAGGGATTGAGTGTCTCTTCTTCCTGGTCCAGGCTCAGATAGCCTTGAGTCAGAGGACCAGCATTTTCTCATGAATCTGAAACCCCTGCCATTTTGGACAGGCCTGGACTGAGAAGTCCTTCACACCCCATAATTAAAGAGAAGTAGAGCTCCCCAAAAAAAGACTCCTGCAAACTGAGGCTGGCTCAGTTTCCAAATGAATAATATAGGTTCTTAAAACTTGAAAGGTTTAAGACATCTTGTGTCATAGTTTTCCAGCGCTCAGATTATATGCAACACTAAGTGCTCCGGCTGCTTTGAATCTGAGATTGAAGCAACAGAATCTGTCCATGATCTGTTCTTTAGGYGCTTCACTGAGGGCTGCAGATTCTAGTCCAGGAACTCTAAAAATGAGGGCTTGTTAAGTTTAGCATCTGAACATTTAAGTCTCTTTTGGGATCTAATCTTTAGACTTCTACTTCTTTTGAAGTAATTTTTCACCATTTATATGAATTTTTACTCTACTTTAACCAGAAATACTATTTCTTGAGTTTCCAATGCTCAGTAAAATCTTTTGTCTCCAAATAGCTCTGAATTAAAAACAATAATGCATTAATTCAAATATATTTTCTATTAAAGCAAATATGTATAGTCTTTACTATTGGCTCTTATATGYTGAGAATGTGAAATTTTAATTCACCAGAAGTCATGCTCCTTGCTTAACTMTTTCTTATTTCTCAGTTCTGTTTGGAAATAATGCCTTAGCAGAAGATGTAAGCTAATTGTAGTCTTTATCATTCTCTTGCCAGTGTTATCAGTTAACATTTAAAGGATTTTTGTTGAATTAATAGACAGATGAGATTTTATGCAATCAGTTATTTTACTTTGGTATATTTGAGTAACATACCCTGCAAGTCACTGGGAGTAATGAGAAGCCAATTATCAAGGTAGTGGTCCTGCCTGGCCTCCTGTTTCTCACTACCATTAAAGATTGGATTAAACACTATTAGCTCTTATAGTCAACAGGTCTCTAATCCTGTGGGGGGAGGAAACTGTTCTTGCTACTAAGTTAATTATGGAAGGTCTGTATCTTTTCCTCTGCTTTTCTTTTCTGAAGCATTAGTCAGGATGAGGAGCTTCCTCACATTTATTGGTATGTTTCCAAGTTAAAAAAAAAAAAAAAAAGATAATCCCTAGAGAACTGGCTATCAGGCACTGAAGGTGGAGTCTCATGTTTTCAGAGATTGATTGCTGTTGTGATCTTTCATTACATTCCCTCTTGTTATAAAGGGGTGGGAACTGAAGCATGAAAATGTCTCACTGTGGGTTTGTCAGTGCTGTCATGTATTTAAGACTTTAAAAATATCATGCTGCTTGAATATGGTCTGCATCAACAATAGAAAGTGGTTAGGTGACATCTTTAAAGCAATGTAGCTGTCTAGAATTATTCATCATGCATTTCGTATTCTGACAAGGCAGTAGAGGCCAAATCCCTCTCTGACCTAACTTTGCTTGTCACTTTTTGCTCAGGGTTTGGGTAGCAGACAATCTAGTTTGACTAAATTGCATACCATGTGATTTGGAAAAATAATTATCCTTTCAAGAATGCTTGATAAGGGCTTCCATTGCTACCTATTTCTTATACCATAGACTGATAATGTTACCAAAGTGCTACTGCCTAAAGCTGCAGGTGTAGGTTCCTTATGTACGTAAAGATTGTGGTGACATCAGTTGGAACAAGGAGAGTGAGTTTGGGCACTTGAATTCTTTGACTATGATGGAAATACTGACAATTTTGAGACATTCATGGTTATTTTTGAAGAACAAATCTTGGTCCCAGAAAAGTCTCTGAGTTTTGCAATTAACTAATAAAATGTCAATGTTTTGGAGACATTTCGTTACCAAATGTGAATTAATGGCACCAGGGTTTAACTCTGCATTTTTAAATGCRGACCTAATGGCATAGATCTCAGAGAGTAAATGAATGCCCAAGTAAAAATGCAGCGATTAATTAATTTGAATTACCTTAAAATGATTGAATAATAACTAGACAGTTAGTCAGCAGACATGGATTAAGTTATATGTGCAAAAGGTGTACCTGGCAGTATTAGAGGGACAGAAAGGTTATAATTCCCTTATTTAAACATACTCAAATTACATTTCTCACAAAACTTTGAACCAAAATCCTATTGCAAGAGCAGAATTTTTTAAGCAGCCCTGCTCTGGGCAGGTTTCACATATTAATATTAAGCAACAGTGCAGGGTCTGATCAAAAGCACATCTTTCTTGATCCTCCTGATCTTTTCTCATGTAATCAGCCTTATGAATTTAGAAGGATTATCCTCCAATCTCCCCATTTGGTGGTAAGAGACAGTAAGTCAGATGTTTCTTGTCAGAAGAGCAGCCACTGAAGAAAGCATCTTAGTGGTCAGTTAAAAATCAAATCCAATCTTTCTTCTATTTGTTCCTATGATTCCTGCTTACATCCAAGATAGTTTACTCTGTATTAAAATGCTCTTTTCATATATGCATGCATTTGTGTTTGAGCTTTAACACTAGCCTGAACCAGGCACAGATGCCCTTGTAATTAATTTATCCTTATTTCTACCAACTTTTAACATGATAAAATGCATGACTTTTCAGTTACCTCCTGGAAGACGTAGATAATTGCAGTGCATAAAGATCTTTATTATTTAAATTGAGCTTAGGATCGCTGAGGTGGTTTCCATCTCTAAAATGCCCCRGAATTATAAATTGGCTGTACTAGACTGAGTTTTTCCCATAAGACTAAAAAGAGATGAAGATGATAATTTTATAAATTAAGGTTAACACTTTAAAGACATCAGTAACTATCAGAACACATTTATGTGCATTTCAGAGTACAACTTCTAAAGCAGTTCTTATTCATGCGTGTTTAATTTCAGTTAGGTTGTTCACATAATTTTAATGCAGAATTTTGTAATAACCCTTATCTGACTTATAATTAAGGAAGATAATTCTGTGAAAATCCAACAGCAGCTTTTGGAGCTATTTTAAATCCCAAAACAGACTTGACATTGAACATATACATTGAGACCATCTTCATATGGATTCATTCACCTTCTTRTAAGGAACGCTTTCATCACCAGGGCTGCAAATTAGTTGTATTGAGATGTGCTTGTATGGCAGCATGGAATAAGGGAGAACACTTGGAACCCCAAACTGGACAACAGAATAGGAGCTGGTCTTGTTCCATAGAAACACAAGTACTTTTTGGTCTCTATTAATCTAATATTCTCCTCCATTATTACAGTAAAGTACATTATAGATACTGTGTCAGGATACTGGAAGTACCTAACCAGGCTACATAATATGGTTCTACTGGATTTTAAGTATCTTACCCTGTTGCTTTTCTTATGTTTTTGATCTGAATTTCTGTCTGCTGTTTGGGTTGTTTTTGAAGAATGACTCTGTGCTACAAACCCTGTTCAGGAAGCTGAGTAGTTAAATGCACAGAATCCCATTCACCAAGAGAAATCACTCACTTACCTTTTTCACATCTGGTATATTAAAAAACTTCTTGGTATGAGCCACCCATCCCACTATTCCGATGTCCAGAGGAAAAACAGTCTCATTGTCTGGATTCACCAAATTCTCCTCAAAGGTGGAAGTTGGAGTGACGTTGAGAAGCCTCGTGGCTACCTCTGGAATACCATTTCGGGCACGGCAAATAAACATGCTACACCGATCAGCTGCCAGCAGCTGTGCCAGCCTCTGCAGGGCCTTATGCACTGTCTTTTCCATAGTGCCTCCCTCATCCTGGATTTCTGTTAGCAGCTCAAAAAGTATGTTAGACTCCTCCAGACGGGACATGTCCTTGAAGCTGACTCCTTCCTTCACATCTCCAGGGTTCACTTTAAAGACACTTCCCAGAACTTCTGCCCTCATTTTTCGGTCGAAATATTCCTTGGCAAACTGGGGGTTGTTCTCCAAATATTTTTCAACGGCATCTTTATTTACTTCACCCATTTTTGTTGGATTGTTCTCTGGATTTTTTTTAGAACTGCATCACCATCAAAGCAGGAGTGGTAGCAAAGAGTCCTAACTTGATACTAGTATGAAAATGGTACTTTGTACATATTGTACATCTCGCAGACATAGTACCTTCACCTTCTCCTGTGGCTTCCCAGCCTTCTGAAACTCTTGAGATATGACAGAAGGCACTGGCTTAGTATCTTCTTAGTGTGAGGTCTTGGAGACTGCTAATTAAAGAGATGTCAGGACACTAAACCCCTGAGCATTCTTAGCTCATAAATCCTAAGGGAATCATTTTAGCATTTTAAACTAACCAATTGTAACCTTGTAAAATAGTCTAACGTGCAGATATGTATACATGCAAGTTTTCTTCTTCATACACAGTATAAGTTGTAGTATGCACATGAAAGTTTCCATTGAAACTTAATATGAGAATTTCTTCTTAGATACTCAGCCCACATAAAACACGTGTACAAACACAGTCACGTGTACTTGTGAGAGGTGCTTAAGGGGAGGAAAACGGAATGTTAAAGGAAAAAAAGATTTCAAAATTTACTTTTCTTTGCAGTAGTTGAAAGATTATTGAAACTGAATTATTAAAGTAAATAACTACCAAGCTATACATGCATCAAATGAGTGAAATCCCAAAGTCCATACAAAAGTCTGAGCTTGTCAAGACATTTACCCACGTGAAGGTGAAGTAAAAACCAAGCCTGAGAATTTGAATCAGCACAGCCAAATAAGATTTGTATGAACCATTTTTTTTAAAAAAAAAGATATGACTAAAGAAAAAAGGAAAACATGATTTGAGTTCAAATTGCAATTTAAAATTTTTACTCATTCAGAAATTTCATATCACGTTCTCCAGTTTCAGTGAATTTATAATTCTCTTATTCTGTATTAACATGCTTCTGCTAAAGTATAAACTTGCAGGTTATGTCTAGTGTTCTTTTATCTATCTTCTGTCTTTAAAACTGCCATATATGAATGGAGTTCATATCTTCATTGTGTATTGTGATTAAAACAAATCTTCATCAAAGATGTTCTCAAGACACATTGAACTGCATATATTTGGCTTATCAGCAGGAAGATCTATTTTTGTATGGAAATACAGATGCATGTCAAGAGCTAGTCTACCAAAGGCCACAAGTGTGTTAACATCCATTTTTACCAGTCCATCTAAAAGAATCAACATGAGCAACTGGAAGTGATTCTCTCGTGCACAGAGAACCAGTCAGCGATTGGTCTGCAGTGGAAGCRACCTCCACACGATAGCCTCCCCTCTGACTAAGACGTGTAACTCTTGTCCTCATGTAAGACATTAATTTTTGCTAGACTGCAGTTGCAAGACAGATTTAGAAATACATATGAAATCAAGACTGTGTGGACACGTTCTGGCGTGATCCCTCTACTGTGGCTGGGCTGCTTCCCCCTTGCAGCCTAGTGGACAGCCGAGGACCCTTGCTGTTGGGTGTATGACCCTGAAGCATCTTTGTTACAGGTGTGAGCTGCTCATATGAAATTAATGGCAGGAACATGCAACTGCAGYGCAGCAAGCTGTGTTCACCATTACATGCRTGCTCCAGTTACTGTCCCTGGCCCTGTAGGTTCACAAGGGAATAGTCGGATGAAGAAGCAGTCACACTCCTTAGTCTTTAAATACCTTTTTTTTGAATTTGATCAATAAGTATGAAAAAATAGAGATTTGAAGTTTATTTTATACATATGTATATATACATTATTTATCTATGATCTTCTTATTTTGTAGCTCAATAATTTTCTCTATATTATGCTGTTCTTACAAAAAGAGAATGTTGAAGAGCTGCTTCAATGAACTTGTGCAAAGAAATAATAACATATTTTCACATTTCTCATTCAGTCATTTTTTTCTCACTTTGGGACTTTGGTGAGTGGTGAATGAGTATTGTTCARTTTTGCAAAGTTCTTAGCATTAAATATAAAATTTTACAGACTTTCACCTCAAAATAATTATAAACTTAAGAGTTCCCAAAGCTCCTTGTGTCTAGAATTGTTACTATCTTTGTATATACCATGGCAGGTGTTACTCAAGAGCCRTAGTCTTTATTAGAAAAGCCCTGTATCATGATTCATGTTTAAGTTAACTATGTTAGTTACTGTCATTGGTTTTGTTGATGATATGAAYCAAAGACAGCTATAATAATAATAAGCAATTTGACAATTTTATTATCCTGTGTGCCTGTTTTTTTAATATGCAAGAACAAGTAAACTACTCATCATAATTCCACCAAATCTCCATCATTCCCTTCTGTTTTTACAGAAAATGAACTGTGCCGTGTATACTTTGAGATCACAAGTAACGGTGATGCTTTAATTAGGTGTTATTGGAAGGTGATAAACCTTCATTCATAAGAAGGTATTTCAGATGTAGTTGGGTTGCCCTATAATCCTCCATCAACTAAATCATTATTTCTCTTAACTAAGATTCATTCTTACAATTGTACTCTTGGATCTGTAGAGTTTGTGAAATGCTATGGAAAGAAGTATCAGAAACCAATAAAAGTTCTTTATGAAGTTTATTTTTAATAATTGCTATATTAATCATGTTATCTTTAATCGTGAACTCTATTTACATATTGATTAACCATGGATAATTAAAACAAAATAATAAAAATAAATGATWGAATGGAATTTAAAATGCAGTTTGGTTTACAACAGCCTTAAATTAATGGAAATCCTCATTTTAGAGTTAGAAATATACCAATGTATTTGWATTAGTGCTTTTGTTTTTTCTCTTATTAGTATTTTATTAATTTTGTAAATTAGGCCATTTAAACATTTTGGAGCACTGGTGTACTAATACGTTAGAATATGTTAGTGCAGTAATAAGGCATTCAGTTTCTGTTTTAATCTTCTTGATTTCCAAACTCTTGAACATTTTATCTTTAACCATGCAAATTCACATTTGTATTAATTTATCATAAGAAATTATCCCCCCACCAAACTGTACATTTCTAGCATTCAGATCTTCTGAATTAAGATATTGCTGTTGTCTTCCCTAGCAATTGTCAATTATATGACAATTTGAGAAAATATAACATTTTAATGTATTAATTATTATATGCATAGAGGTTTAACATTGGAAACTAACCTTGCACAGCTATCTTCACTGCACTTTTARAGGCAAAAATAATACACACACGGCTTTGAGAGTTTTCCATGCTGAGGTGGTTTGATTTTAAAACATGATGAACAAGGTGCTGTATTTTTCATATTGTTTTAATTTCAGAGGATTTCAGAAATGCGTGTGCTTCACAGTTTTAATACATATGATGTCATTTACCTTTGATGTTCATAGTTACTACAGAAATTAAAACTATTTATGGAATAGTTCTTAGTAGTAGACTGTTGCTGAGCCCTTTTGATACATGGAAATTCCTAAGAAGGATAACTGACAGACGTAGTTATTTAAACAGATTCAGGCAGCATGTAAATGCCAAAGGTATTTATAAGGTTTCCCAGTTCAACTCAGTGTTTATGTCTGAGCATATCTGTCCATCTTGACAGCAGTTCATGTGGCTCCTTCAGTTAAGATTTCCAAAAGAAATACAGATCAAATGTGTCTTATTTCAGTTGCTTGACTTCTGATGTGGATGTTTTTATGGCCACTGTCTGGACATAAGAGACTAATATTTATACTGAAATAAATTAATTTCAGAAATATTAATAATTTTTCTAAGTGATTATTTTAGTTTGACAGGATATAAATGCAACACAATGCACAAGGTTGATATGATGCGCTTTACTGTAAAATTTGTATGACACTGGGGATACATTTGGGGAAGGTATCTACATAATAAGAAAACAAATGATGAAGACATAAATATTTTTCCAGTATATGTATTTTGTAATCCTTAGAAAAGATGCAATGAAAGAAAGGCACATGTCCAAACTAATGAGTGACGGAAACAGGCAGAGTTAATGAAGTACCCGCATGCTAATGGACGGACTCGAGTACTAAGTGAGGGTAACCAAAGGGTAGTGATAACAGGCAATTTGCTGAGAGAGAAGGATGGATTCAGTATCACGGGGATCTGTGCTACTCCTGCTTTTCCTGAACGTTGTTAATGGTATGCAAGAAATTACACGTTGATTGTGCTTTCAAGTGATGTTGGATGTTGCGGAGAATATGAGCAATGTCAAAAAGAGCCCAGGGCCTAGAGAGGTTACGAATATGGACAAGAAATATGAAAATCAGATTTTACCTAAAATACTAAGTCAGAGGAAGAATTTTCAAAGTACAACTTGTCAGTGAAGGAAGTGATAACGCTGAAAAACAATCACGGACAAACACTGACATATGGCTAGCTATGAAATAGTACTGTGATACGGTGACACAAACCAGTGCAAGATACACGATGTTGTGGACCTGTCACATACCCCTGGGATTCTTTGGCCTGTATGAAACTGTTGTATTCAAATTTAGTGTCAGCAAGGACATACAGGTAATTCTTCTGCCACTGCATGTACCTACCTCCAGCTGTAACCACCAAAAAAGTTTTATGCAGACTGGAATAAATTCAAAAGAAGAGAGAGGTGACAAAAACACAAGGTCTAAGTCCACCTGGATGGTTAAAAGGAAATAAAGGGGACAAGACAATTATTTATGTACATGCAAAAGGATAAAAGCAGAGAGTGCAGAACTTTTTAGTTACTTGAAGGCAGGGTAGCTGTGTTGCGGTACGGTATCACTGAAGGAGAGTTTTGGCTGGTAAACACGATGACTTCCCAAGTGTAAGGTACAGCGAGCTGTGAGGTCGCCTCCCAGACACCTCCTGACACCGTTAGGACCGGGGTTGTCGGTGATGTGCCTCGGCAGAGGGAGGCAGGAACAGCCGTGCCCCAGCAGGGACCTGGCACAGTCCTGTGGTTCCCTTCTGGCTGAAATTGCCTTGCTTCTGTTGCATCAGATAATTCATCTGATAGACTTTAGTAATGTTTTAATAATCAAAAACCAAATCCAAATTAAGGTCTAATGAGGAATCCCATGGCTCTTAGCAAGACACAGATTCCTTCGTCCTCTCACAAAATGTAGTCAAAGCCCCAGGGGTGTCACTGAAGTCCCTTTTGGCAGCATGGGTTTGCGCAGCCCACTTACAACAGATGCTCCGTGCCCCAAACACAGACAGCTTTTGCTACAAAGGTGTTTTGGTGTCACTGACTGGTATGTTTTGGGATGTATAMAAACAACCTCAACTTTTATGTTACTTTTAAAATAATATTCTATTTAACATATAGACTGTTATAGAAATAATAAAAGTAATTATATAGAAGTAACCTTTAAAAAGCTGGCACTGCAGGCTGCAATTTTTTATTAAACTTGCTAACAATTAGTTTGGGGTTTCATGAAACACATGGTCAACAGAGATTAGCTTCCAGGGGAGAAATCCGAAGTAAATTGCCAGTCCGGGATGAAGGAATTACCGGGGCTGCCAATACATCTTTGTTGAGCTGTGGTTTCTGGCGGCTGCCCACCCCTGAGATGGCTTTCAGGATGGATGCGCTGTAGCCTTTGACCTAACACGAGTTTCTTGGTAGCTTGATACACTTTTTAATGTATGCACTGAGCATGTGACTGAGAGCAAAGGACAGCAGCCTTTTCATCTTGATCTCAGCTGTTCTCACATTTACTCCACAGTGAGTTTAGGATGTTAAACCAGTTTTTATTCCTTTTCTCCAACTGGAAAACTGGAATAATTCGAAATAATTGGAATAATCCTGTCTCATAGGATGACTCTAACAAATAATCAGCAAATGTWTGTAAAGCTTATGAAACTGGTATGCATATGGAAGTGTACTTAAAGGTATTTATTTAATTTTAGTCCATACATTTTTTAAAAATCTGGGGAGTTTCTGAGAATTTTGCAGGAACAAATTCTGACCTTACAAGGCTCAGCTGACAACTTGTCATGCATTTTTGCGTGACATCAAGAAGAAATTACAATATTTTGCAGAGAAAATGCATTTACTTTTACTATTGTTATCTAATGCTTTGCTTCTTTACCACGTAAATTAATTTATGTTCTTTAATCTAAAAAGTATTTAAAGTACATAATAAATTTCTTGATCCAGAATAGTTTATAAGACAGCATATTATGACTTAGAGTTAATATACAAACAGAATCTCACTTCTGTTTCTTATTGCTGTCATAACAACCATTGAAAGGCTGAAAATAAAGTCAAAAGTCTCCAGTTAATGGATTTTAAAAATGGCAAGCAATGGCAATGAATGAAACCTTTTAAGAAAACAGAGCTTTTGTAATTAATTAAAGAAGAGAGATACTTACTGATAATATATTTCTCTCTGCTGTCAAGAAAATGTTTTCCAAAGGCAGGAATTCTCCTTTGAAAAATCTTCCGACACTGGGTTCCTGGGCAGTGCTCTGTGCTGACACCAGCTCACACTGCGCACTTTCATGCTTAGGGTAAGTGTTACCTTTTAGAAATTAATTGTGAGGCAGGAGTCAAAAGGGCTAATTGGGACGAAGCTGATCCTTGRTTTACTATGGCACTTACTATTGACTTGGTGAGTTGCTCTTGGTTACTATCTTGTGCCTGAACATAAATCTTCTTAATAGYAAATGCTACCCTAAGTTTTGGGTGGGCAGCCCCTGAAAGAGGTTCAGYGCATGGTAATTACATGATGTTGTGCCACAGTTGCAAAGACTGAGAGTGAGCTATGATCCATTATTGTTTTAAAGGTTCTGCCAAAAATCAAGCATAGRCTGTTCTTTAGCAATTTGAATGTTAGATAAAGGAATATAAGGAGACCAGTTCTCATCTCAAATATAACAGTGTGAATTCAGAGTAATTTTCTTAACCATATTTATTTTTGCAATTATCATACACATGCAAGTAACCCCTCTGTAAATTCTTATGGCTTATATGAAAATGATTACCTGTAAAATGAAGGATTAAATATCATACCGTACTATGTTAACTGACTGAATTGTTATAGCTTGCACTAGGAGAAATTACAGTATGTTTGTGAGGTGTAATAATGTTTGTAAAGGGRAGGGAGATGGGCTAATGGAGATTAGCTTGCTGAAAAACGTTACAATGATTAATAGAGGAATGATTAAGAGAGGTGAAGGAGAGGCGCCTTCGAGAGGCGCTTCCCACACTCGGCAGGCTGAGGGCTGCTGCCCCAGGCCTCGGCTGGCTGCCAGCCACCTCCTCCCTCCCCTGGGCAGCTGCTTTTCTGCCAGTCAGAGACATTGAATATAGGGTTTTCCTGCTCTTTGTCATCCTCTGGCCTGTGTCATAGATAAGCCACATGTAGCTTAACGACAGTAAACCTGCTCAAGAACAGATTTAACATGTTAGGAAGCCTTCAGTGGGTTACAGCACTCGTTCTATGGTCGCATATCGGACCCATATATTTTTGGTTTCTTTTCCCTCCAAACAAAACACGTTTTGCTGTCAGTCTGAGGGTGCCAGAACGTTTTCACAAATATAACTGGGCTGTAACTATATGCCAAAAAATACTAATCATTCCAGTTTGCCCCCATTGAAAAGCAGCTGCTTGTAGAAATAAATGTAGCTGCTGTCTGCACTGGGCATGCACTTATTCTATAGACTATCTGGAGCATGAAAGTTAAGAGTAATTGAAACGACAAGGAAAACACAGCTGCAGGCACATAGTTCCCCAAGTCTAGTCAGAGCACTGGGGATTAAACACCCCCCCGCCGCCGCCCTCCCGTCTTCAGATCTGTGTTCAGTCTGTAAGGACACACGATCAAGGCTCGGATTTCCACCGTCCCTGCATCTCTGGGTCCCTTAGCACTTGGAGGGTTCATTAGCCTCTGACAAAACAGTGCCAATARCAATAGGGGATTTTTGGAGAACTTCTATGATTTTGTAATTTTAATTTGAATGTAATCAGACCTGTTTTAAATTTTTCCATGTGGAGACTTACTTCAGAAAAAGGAAAGCTAATCATATGTCATAATTTATTATGAGCATAGACCAAAAAAGCATTGAGGCTGAGAATAGTAAGTTGTTTTTGTGGGCTAATTTTTGTGGGCTATCAGAAGCTTTCTAACAAAAAAAAAACATAAAAAGTGAGTCTTGAGCTTCCTCCCTCCGTAATTCGGGATGGTGTGAATTCGCAGCATGCTGCCTGTGCAGGAGGAAAGAGTGCCAGTTAGCAGGTTCATAAGCAGCGTTGTCTATCTGCACAGATGTGTGCATCGCGCTCTTTTTTTTTTCTCCTCTTTCGATCTGTCTCTTTCACCACCAGCAAGAACAGTTTGCAGCAATGCTGAAACTTCTGAGCAAGCAGACTGTAAGTGGAAGCCGTTGATGCTTTTGAAATGTCTGCCTAAGTTTTGTGGACTTGTGGAACTGAAATACTGAGTGAAAGAAAAGTGTTTGTGCATGGGAAAGCATCTGAAAATTTCTTAGTTTAAAGCTGTCTTCACCAGGTTAGCCAGCCTGTTGGCAAAGGTGCTTTTACATCTTTGTTTTAAGTTTGTTTTCATTTTCATGTTAAAAATTAATTCCTTGAATATTCAGTCACTGCCAGACTAATAAACTAGAAATGTTTCATTTCACAGTCACAACCTTTATGAAGGTTGCTGAAGACAATAAAGTTACCATTTTGAACTAGATTTTTTTAAATATTGTTTGTAGAGTTCAGTGTACGTTCACTCCTTAAGCAGAATGTCACGTCATTAAACTACAAAAACAGGTAGCACAGGCTGGCACGGTGCAAAGGGTAATATTTCCAGTTTCATTCTGTCCTTGACCTCCGTACTCAGACTGCCACCAAGGGGAACAGCTGTGATGGTGCCAGCATAACGGAGTTGTCCCTTACAAAGCACGCGGGGCTCCTTGCCTCGCTTCATGCCATTTATTGCCCCGACTGCGCGAGGCGCTGGCTACGCCTGGATCCGCTGAATTGTGCCCGGAGCATTCATTCCCCTGCAAAATCTGTCTCTGAGATTTTAACCATTGACAGTTGGGAATGGCACTCTCTAAATAAATAACCATAAGAAGACAACCAAAAGTCTTTCAATCTCTATGGAGTTTGACTGGAAATGGAGGCTCCATTTCCTATTACCAGTTCTTTGAGCCAACTTTCTCCTAGTCCCTAGTCTTATTCTTGTAACCACAAATCAAATTCTCGTTTCAAAATACTTAAAGCTTTAGTGTTGCAGTTTTAAAAATGTTTTAAATAGTAATTTTATTCTAGTTCCTTTTTTATTATAGAGTCATAAATGAAGCCAAAATATCTCCTACAATGAAAGCTTTTTTCTGTTATTTTCTTTAAAAATCTGACCTTTTCTGTATATTTTCTGTCACTATTCCTAATGGAAAGTATTGCATACTTTTGCAGGCTATTCATGTAAAAAATACTTTAATCACAAGATCACTGCCAGAAGTTCGCCCTTTTTTGGCCTCTTGGAAAAATTCAAAGCTAGAAGCCTTTTCCCCATTCAGTTAAATACAGTTCCAAGAAATATATAGTGACTTTTAAAAAATTCTCTATAGGATGCAAAGGGCACTGCCAGTTTCAAACATCAGAGTGGGAAGTCATGCATGAAATTTATCAAGCTTGGTGCTGAACCTAGCACATTTTTTTGGTAAATTTATGCATTACACAACAATTTATTTCCATGCTTATATGCCATCAATATTTCAAATATTCTTTTAAATTTAATTGTCTCAGCTTTTCCGGAAGCCAGTAATCATTTGCTGCCATTGGCTGGGTCTATGCACATCACTCCGCATCAACTGACACCCCGGTCCAAATTCTGTTCCTTTCTGTTTGCATGAGGAGTACAAATCTGCAAGGGCTATATCCAGGTTCTGGACATCTGTATGATGATCGCTGTCTGTGGCATCATTTCTCAACCAAGGCCGTAGCCCAAGTCAATGCAAATGATTATTATCTGAGGCAAAGTTTACGTTTTTATGAGTTTACATAGTTGTGCTGGTATAGCTACCTTTGTTAAGACTGAGAAAAAAATTCACCCTTGAATTGCTGTGTCTGTACTAGATATACCTGCAACCTTCCGTCCGTCCTCCAGTACACTCCTTGTCTGGATGTAACTGATTTAGGCAGAGGAGTGTTTTTGCCTAAAAAGCTTATGCCATTGAACCAAAGAAGTGCCTAGTTATATCCGCAAAAGGACTTCATTAATGTAAATTGTCTCAGCTAGGCAGTGCTGGAAGTATAACTGAAGCAGAAGAGATGTAGAGCCAAGCATTTGTAATGTAACCTTCAAACTGTACCAACTTACTTTTCTGCAGTTATTGAAATCTGACTTGGAAATATTGGTGTGACTTCACTATAGCTGTACTGCCACAAATTCACAGTGGTAATAGATGTAGAGAAGAGTTTTCTCGGGCTTTGACCAGAGTTTGTAGAGACCCCAGACTTGAGGAGCTGAAAGAATTAAAAGTTAAAATTGCTAAATTGCTGCCAGGCATCTCCACCAGATAAGAGTTGCCAAACAGCAGTTACGTATTTCTGATTTATTTTTGCTGATAATCTCAGATTGGTTTAAAAGACTATAATGACTCTTGCACATATTTAGGGCTGATCTTATTAAAAATTATTTACAGAAGTAATCTTCTTTTGTTTCAGTGACACCTAGATTGACACAATATGCAGTAAACATCATAGCACTTGTGACCTAAATTTCCAGAGGTGGCCAGATTTCATCACATCTGCATTCATTTGGGTGTATAACCTTAGACTCTTTTGAAAACTTTTATCATGCAGTTTTCATGGATACTTATTTTTTTGACAAAATATTATATGAATAGACATGATCCTGAAAGAACCTCTCTAGGAGTATAATGTAGAACACAGATTTCTGAAGAGGTTGAAATTAAGAGCTATAATATTTCACAAATTTGCAGAGAATAAAGAATTGTTTCCTTTGGTATTTTTTAAAAAAGTAAAAAATTCAAAATTTATAAATTAAGCTATAATCCCTCTTCTTGCCATCAGTCATGTGAGACACTGGACAAAGCAAATCTGTATTGATTTTTGACCTTGTAAATAAGGTGAATTCATGTATATGACTAGTGTGTGTCATCATGTTTTGTAGAAGTGTGTCTCATCACCATTGTCATCACCAAGTGTCATCACCATTGCCAGAGGTTGTAGTTGGGTTTTAAAAGCTGCCTGAGGGACACAGATTTCTGTTTGTTCTCAGTCTATGTGGGAATTGGCATCTTGAAAAGTCTCAGTTTAAAATTGGAAATATTGGCTTATTGAAAGAATACTGCTGAAAGATTTAGGATAAAACTTTTTCTGGTTACCTATGTTAAATAGTTTCTTACTCCAAATAGGAGTTTAATGTTATAAATAATGTAATGTTTAGTGTCTAGTGATATTCAGTGTAAGGAATCAAAGGCTTCAGAACAGACTTGGAACAGCCCTGAGCATTTGTCATTTGAGAAAGTGAGCAAAAGTATGCTACTGTCAATGCAAAAGGCTCCAACACAAACCTGAAAAGAAAGAATAAGAGATAAATCAGACTATTCCACTGTTTGAATTACATAAGAGAAAAGATTGCCAAGGGCAGCAAGAGTAAGAAGTTTAATATTTTTATGAATATATAGACAGAAGGCAAGGTTGAAGTAAGTTTCTGGGAAAGGCCATGCTGAATGAAGTGTTTTGTTTCCATACTTGAGCTTCTATTGTAGTATTTTCTGTGTTCCACCRGTATTTGAATTGTATTTTTAGTTAATTCATAGTAGTAAACACAATCCTTCTAGCCTTATTCTTTGTAAATTTGGAGGTGAAGTAAGTAGGTGAACTAGTTGTCTTGGTAATGATCATTCCTATCCTCCACTTGTTACAAATCTAGAAAATAATTAACAGGTTTTCTCTAATGCTTCCTAAAGATGTTGAAACTATAGAACAAATATTGACGAAGAGGCAGCAAAACTTGCCTGGGCAGGAGAAAAAATAATGGTTTATGTAACTGATAACAGATTGCCAAAAAATAAAAAGAAATTATAGAAACTTTGATTTTCAATTCATGTCGAATGGCCAGGAATGATGTACATGTACATGGATATTCACAGGCTGTGTATACACTTTGCCACCTGTGCAGCACCATCAAAGGTGCTCTCACATGCCCTTGCAGGGTCCCAGCTCTTGTCTCCAGGAACTGGTCCAAGACAAGTTTTGGGTGCCTMAGCCATCCTTTAGGAAGCAAGAGAGACTAGGCTGTGAGGCCCTGGAGATGCTCCATGACCAGGCTTTCCGAAATGCTAGCAAAAACCTTCAAGTATGATGTTTGCTACCATTATCAGGTGGAGGGAGGGAAGGAATTTGGGGAGGAGGTGGAGGAAACAAGTCTGCACCTTGTAACTGGTTTGAGCACATTGGGCAAGAAGGACTTTGGACTGGTGCTGGATTCGAAAATGACAGCAGAGGTAGAGGCATCTTGCTCCCCCCCAGAGAGGAGACGGGGCACCTCTCCTTCTTTTTGTCCTCCCCAAACATCTGAACATCCTGTTCCCCAGAAATGAGCCCTGTCTTTGGGTTAGGAAAACTGGAGAAAGGCATTTGTTTCTAGCGCCCACTTGGCTGCAGGTTGGGGTCAAAGACCGCCTGCAGGGATTACGCAAAGGGCTGTTACGATGGGGCCCTCGCCTGCGGAAGCCATCAGCCCACCTCCCTGCTCCCCCTCCAACCTGACTTTGTATCCCAAGGGATTGCGAAAGCCTCAGAGCTACATAAAGCACTGCCTGGCTGGGCAGCCCGGCCACTACCACCAGCACTTGGGATCTTGAGGGGCTGCAGGGACTGGCACTGTCTGTAAGGAATCTTGCCACAGTGGGATGGGGTTGCCTGGCCTCTTGCCTACAGATGCATCAGGGAAAGCTGGGGGATGCCCTGGGACCCATCAGAGTTGCCCTCCTCTATTCCCTGGGTATTGACAGAATCCCTTTTTGATACTGTTCTCTGTTTGCTGTTGCTGCAGGGACGAGATGGACCACGCGAGGAGAGCTCCGGCCTGGCTGCTGCTTCTGGTGCTGGCCTTCCTGGGTGGTAGCTCAGCAGAACGGGACTGCCGAGTGAGCAGCTTCAAAGTCAAGGAGAACTTCGACAAGAACAGGGTAAATCTCTCTTTCCTGGATCTGCAAGGTCTTTCCTAGCTCTTCTTCCCAAACTACAAAATTCAGCATTTGGGAATACCACTGTATTCATGTTTTCACTTACAGTCATAGATTGCAACATGGTGAAACAGCAGTGCCTGCACCTCTACAGTGCTGGATCCCGATGCCTCACRAGAATACTGCTGAATCTGATGTTTAGCAGACTGGTCTCAACTTGTATGGTCTAAACCAAAAAAGGAGTGTAGCAACTCAGTTATTTCTATGAAAAATTAATATTCCAATGTTTTGCAGAAAATATTGCAAGGAGAGGACTAYCTGTGTGTAGATCTGCAAAGATCCTGCTGTTTGTTATCCTCTGCCCACCAAGTTTTGTATTTTGAATAGYGGAAAACTGCAGATACAAATAAGATAAAAAAAAAATGTCTGTTCTGTCACAAACCATTTCTGCATTAGGACACACTGGTGGGTTTATGCTATCGCAACAACTAGATTTGTTTTTTAGATGCAACTTTGAGGTTTATGGTCAAAGATCTGCATGTTCTCCTCTCTGACATCCTTCTCTAGTTTGTAATGTCTCCAAGCATGTTTTCCATACTTCCTAAGTCTAACTAGGTCTTTCTAATTTCCTTGCAGTATAGTGGTACCTGGTATGCCATGGCAAAGAAAGATCCTGAGGGGCTGTTTCTGCAGGACAATGTGGTGGCCCAGTTTACAGTAGATGAGAAGGGACAGATGAGTGCCACTGCAAAGGGCAGAGTCAGACTCTTTAAGTAAGTTATTTCCACTCTTCCTTTGCTTCTTATTGCACTTCATTAAACTTCTGCTTTGCTTGCTGTTGCTCTAGTCCTACCTGCTATCTCTGTAGTAAGTCACTCCAAATCTGTGCTGTTAGGTTTGAATGCGTTGTTTTCTCTTTCTCTGCCTGCAGTAACTGGGATGTCTGTGCAGACATGATTGGCTCTTTCACTGACACAGAGGATCCTGCCAAGTTCAAGATGAAGTACTGGGGTGTTGCTTCTTTTCTGCAGAAAGGAAGTGAGTACTTAGCTATGGAAGATGCAGAACTACCTGAGTCTAGTTATACTGTGTGCCCATAATGGGGGAGAAAAAAAATAGTATTGCATTTCTTAACCACATTTAAAACACATAATAACGATCATAAAGTAARGTCTTATTGTGAACAAGGTAGTCACTGTTATATGAAATAGCTGGTTCGTTTTCTTTAAACAAGTAAAACTAGGCCTTTGTATACTTCTGTGGTTTTGTTTGTTACTGAACAATATAAACTAAGGTCACTGTTTGGAAAAAAAATGAAAGGCAGGTGAAATATTTTAAGTCTTTTTTAGTTCAGAACTCAGTTATTTGAATACATCCATTTTCTTTGGAAAGCCTAGCATCAGACTTGGTTTTCGGCAACCAGCAGGGAAGAAGATTTTGCAACTGTTCTTTTGCTTAGTTTCGTGTGCAAATACAGAGATTTCGCTGTTTTAAGAAACAGATATGATCCAGTATATGTGTGTGTGTGTGTGTGTATTCATATACATATACATATATATATATGTTTTGTTTTGTTTTATTTTCCATTCATCTGTCACACACCTAAGCAAAATTAGCTTACTGACCCAAGTAGAGATCTGCTCGTAGCTCAAGACATTCCCATGGAAAGTTCCCAGGAGAAGCAGGTTGACTTTGGAAAGTGATTGGAGCACTGTTCTCTCCGAAAATATGGAAGGAATGCTCTGGAAGCCAGTTGTTTTTGGATTGTTGCCCAATCTCCTCACAGCACACTGATGAATCATGATTGCAGGTGTGCTCCAGATTGCTGGCTGCCTCCTCAGGCGCTGGCTTTGCAAAAACTGTGGTCTTCACCCACAGAAGAGAGGGTGGGGGAAGAGAACATACACTACTGCCTTCAGTAATGCAGACATGGTGCAGAGAAAGAYCTTTTGCTCCAGGAAAGTAAGGTGCAGAGAGAGTGTTTGTTTCTGTTAGTTTGTTTCTGTTAGCATAGTGTGTCTGGCTGACCATACATTTATCACATCACCTAGCTAAATAGAATTCTCTGGAGTTTTAACTGTGTTGAGAAGATGTTTTATGATACAGCTTGTTGCAAATAATATAAATACATGTCARCTGCATGATGATCTTTTTTCACACCAACGTGGTTTATGCAATGTCCCTAGTAGGACATTAAAACTTTCTGTGTACTTCATGGTAGCTAATCTAATACATGGTTCTACTTTTGTGTTATTGCCACATTTTATAATGATATTTAGGCATAGATTTACAAGAGGCTTATTAGCTTCATGCCCACTGACTCCAACAATCTCCTGTTCACACCTCTCCATCACTGTCACAGCTAACTCTGTTCCTAATAGG
>NW_028185284.1:357585-460266 GCF_003343005.1 Rhea americana
AAAAGAAAAAGAAAATCAGAATTAGATCCTGGACACAGAATTAAATCCTGGAATAGGAGATCATTTGCTATCATTCATACCAAACTTTGTGGCATTACATCTTTTACAGAGTCTCTGTAACTCCTTTTCTTGTTTACTATGGTTTCTTCCAGATGATGATCACTGGGTAGTGGACACAGATTACGATACTTATGCTCTTCACTACTCCTGCCGACAACTAAATGAAGATGGTACCTGTGCTGATAGCTATTCCTTTGTGTTCTCCCGGGACCCCAAGGGATTGCCCCCAGAGGCACAGAAAATTGTCAGACAAAGGCAGGTAGACCTTTGCTTGGACAGAAAATACAGAGTTATCGTTCATAATGGTAAGAACATTTTCTTCTGAAGAATTTTATTTCAGAGTTTAATGAGAGTCTTTTGCTTATTAAATAATGAATGTTTGAAGTCTTGCACTTAGTGGCTGTAATACTGTATTTTGAAATTGGAGTTCTTAGAAAGTTCACTCCAACTTTTACTTGCCTTATCTAAAGGAGAGCTAAGGTGGATAGCTTTTTATGTAGCATATTACCTCAGTTGAAACAATAATTAGAGGAGGTTGTAAAACGATTGAATCAGCATAGTATGAATAAACATCGTAAGGATAAACTTCATGGCGACTGTAAAAAGAAATTGTGTCTCTTTATCAGAATTCTTTATCTTTCCTAACAAACTTACTGCTGAAAGGGATAGACAATTATCTCTATTTTCAAAAACTTCTTCGAAATATCCTTCACAAGGGACCTTAAAGGAAAAACAAAAGTCTTGGAAAAGATAAGCACCGACCTTGTACTGGTGAGGTTGTCCCTTTCCCACAAGTCTTCATGCTTACCTCTTCACAAAGGGTTATGGAAGAGGGACATACACCTTGTACTGGAGTATGACCTCATCTTGAGAAATACAGGCAGGCTGAGCTTATAGCATAGGAAGACATACAAATTGGCTCACTCTGTAGCTTCTCTTCACCTCCTTCCATTGGCTATGTGGAGCTGAGAAGCTGCAGAGAAGCTATGGGGCTATGTTAGAAACGTATACATTTCCAGCACCACAGAAGGGTGCCGTAGGTCAGAACAGGGTAAGGGAAGAGTCAGATTCCTTTTATTCTGTCCAGTAAATTGTGCCAGTAAAATGGAGAGGAGAAGTTTCACAAGTGCATTAGAAAAGACCAAATGATAATTTATGTTAGTTTAATCARTGATCTGGAAGACAACATAAAATACATATTGATAAAGATTGCATCCAGGCTAGGGAACAGTAAAAAATGTTTAGCATGGTATATGAGTTGCAAAAACAATAGCGTTTTTTATGCAACCTCAAATAAAGATATATTTAGGGTGAAAAAAAGACCAGTTACTCCCCCCTTACATTCTGGAAGATATCTACAGAGGACCTGAGTGGCTAATCAGCTGAATGTGAGCTCTCAATGTAATGAATGCTATGGCCAAAAGAGTTAATGTGATTCTTGGATGCATAAACAAAGGATGTCAAAGATGAATTTACAGACTTTCATGAGGCTGTCATGCGTGGCATAGGTTTGTTTGCTATGTCATGTTTAATGATCCTGATAACTGGCAGGGATACTGAGGATCAATTAGAAGTTTCAAAGAAGAGCAGAGAAAATGACTGAAAGTTTGTAGAATGTGTTTTCTAGTGAGAACTTCAAAGAGCTTGATATTTTTCTCATCAGAAAGAGGTTGAAGGCTGACCTGAGCAAAGTCTATGCTTACCTGCAAAAGCAATGAGAATTGGATAGTAAAGTTTTGCAAACATAGAAATAATAAAATCAAATGGCTGGAACTGGAAGCTGGACATATTCAGAGCAGAAATAAAGAGCTGTTTGTTTAACTCTAAAGGTCATTAACCTTTGGAACAGTTTGCCAAGAGCTGTTGTATGTTCTTCATCACTGAAATCCGTAAATCAAGATTAAAGGCTTTCCTAAATGATATGTTGGAATAAACTGGGATTGACTGAGGGAACTCTCATGTGTTATAAAGAAAGTCAGCACAATCAGCTCTTGTGCCTCTATTGCCTGTTCATGTAATCTATAAACAGAGAGTAATATATTGCCATGTTGTAAAGTAAGTATGCTGATAATATGGTGCCTGAGAGATCTACTAAGGTAGTGGTGTTGAGCATACTGATTAGTGACCTGGAAAAAGTGCCTGGCAACAGTGAAAAAATAAAAGTTTTGTCTTGAATGAGAATTTGCAGACAACCTAAAAGTATTTAAGGCAGTCAAGATTAAGAGACATCATAAATGCAAATGAAATTGGCTTTTGATAAGTACTCAGTAATAAAAATTCAAAGGAAAAACTTTAACCATTCATATGCTGCTTGGTTCTGAATTACTATATGTTCAGGAAAGACATCTGTATGATGCAGTGGGCAGTGTAATGAAAATACTGCTTAATTTTTAGCAGCCATCAAAAAGTAAATGATGTATTTGATWGCATAAAGATTAGGATGAAAAATAAGTAATGTCGTTACATAAGCTGGTGGTACTTTCTTGTTTCCAATACTACAACTGCTCTTCAAATGAAGTACAGCAGGAATAAAAAGTTCTGAAAATGAGAGAACAAAATAATTAATGTTTAGGCATTTTTTTGGATGAAAGCAAAGATAAAGTTTAGATTACAGTTCTTGTCTTGTGGCTTTGAGAGGTTTGAGGGTTGCATTTCTGTCAAACCCAGAGATAGTATTATCCTGCTATTAAATCAGGATATTGGACTAGTGTGAGTACTGATCTGATTTAGCATGGCAGTGTCTGTATTTGTATTATTTCCACACTATATGAGGTCAAACATATTGACAATCTTTGCAAGAAAGTACAAACCAAAAGAAAAATTAGCTTTATTCATTTATTCATAATTTGTGGTACAACTTCTTCAGATATCTCTGAATTTCTATATAATAGAACATTTGTATTTTTCACATATTATGGGAACAGCAGTGTAATTTGAATATAAAAGCTCAGATTGTCTTTGAAATTTCAAACCAAATATACTTTGATTGCCCAACCTTAATTTAAAAGCTGATCATGCTACCTCCAATCTGTTACAGAAATACCAAACCTATCAAATTGAATTAAGTGCTGTATTCTTTGTCTGCTATCCTAATTTATATTCAGGTGTTAGGTGTTGAGTGCAGTGTCTGATAAGACTATTTGAGTCTSTTACTGTTTGTAAATGAAAAAAGGTTGTCTGGATCCTTAAGGCTGTCTGCTTTTTATTGAGGATTATGCCAGATTTTATCTTTATGAGCCCAGCACCAAAGCATAAATGAAGCTTAGAGCCAGCTGTTTGCATTCTTCCATTGCTATGATCAGGACTCGTAATTACTGTAGTGTTAATTGATTCTGAAATTTCCAGTACCCTTAAGCCCAAGTTCCTGCAGAGCTTGGAAGACTCATTTGGGAGACAGAGAGTGATTGTGAGCTAAAATGGAGAGAAAAAAAAAAGTTTATTGAAAAGTTTGTATTAGGAACTCCTGAAAAATTCATTTAAATCTGTATGTGTGTGATTGGAAGCCTATTTTATGTTGTAATTCTGCTATTAAAAGCTGCAGAATTATTACCAAACTGGCCAACTTCATTTGTCTTTAATAACCTGCATTCAGTTGTTATTGTGGTTGATTTTTGATTGAGCCTAATAGATACTGCAAGAATAGGCTTATATCTGTTTCTCATTATGCATGCTGCACCTATGTCTTGAAGCTAAATCTGTTTTCCCAAAGATTTGTTACTAGCTTTTTAAATAAATATTGTACTGAAATTAAGTCTAAAAAAAATAAATAATAGATGTACAAAACTTATGTTGGTGAAAAAAACATCTAAAATAGCAGTTCTTTGTACACTGGCTCTTTGAGGCAAAAGAAGCCTAGGAAGAATTTTTTTGATTGTCATCTATCTTGCACTTCTAATGGCAGCTCCTTCCTAAATATGGATMAGGTTGTGATACACTTACTCTCTCAGAGTTATAGCTCAATTGCTTGAAGTTACTCAGCGTGAGGGTGGATATCACACTTTATTCAGCCTTCTAAGAATACTCCCAGTGACAGCAAGGTCAACATAAATAATTACATTGATAGTGGGATAACTTGTAGAGTAAGATACTATTTTACTGTTACTAGAGTTAAAAAATGAATTTAGTAGAAACAAAAATCCTGAATTAAACAGTGGTATATATTCATCTAATCGACTATTGCCATTGGAAGTTTTGGAGAGTAGCGGCTCCTTATCTTTTTGAAATAAATTCTTATATTAAAACATCATAAATTATAAATACTTTGAAGCTTGCTAAAGTAAATAAAATAACTCTCTACCACTAATCTGTCCAATACCTTGTCTGTCAAAGTATTAAAATGATCAGCACAAATGCAATAGATTGGATGAATTCCTATTTAATCTTGAATTGAAAATTCTTTGAAATTATATACTGCAGAGCTAAGCATTTGCATATGATTACAAGTAACAGACTGGTGGATTTAAGAGCAGTTTAAATATATATATAAATATATATATATAAATATATATATAATATATAATGTATATTTTATAAATATATTATACATATATATATATTTAAGTTTGGTAAAAGATTGGCTATTTTAATATTTCCAGTGTAACTGAAAAATAAAACTTTGATATTTATGTTTTTCAGGATTCTGCTCTTAAGAAGATCCAGAAATATGGAAGAAAATCATGTAACAGCAGCATAGATGTAATGTTAACACATTGATTAAGTGTTCTGTTGAAAAGCATTTAAATGGCTTCATTTAGATCTTGAATATATTTATCTGAGCTGCATAGCTCACCTTGTCAAAAAAAAATGAAATATTTTAATAAACTTGGATTATGGGGGATGCAAATTGTTTGTATGCACATCTGTACATATGTAGATGTTGGTTTTATTAGTCAGCCATTATCTTGATGCACTATTTTAAACTGGTGACAGATGGCAATAATTAAGAACATAAGATTTCTTTTTTATCAGTTTCAACTTCTGACTACTAGCATTTTAATTAAAAAAAAAAAACAGGAATACTTGCATTTGCTTTCCAGAACTTTAAATTTCCTTCCAAATATCATGTCATTTTTTTTCTAGAAAATATTGAGAAACATTTCCAATACCATTTTATAAAGGAGGAAGGAAATTCACTGTTATATACATATCACCAATTTATTTTATTATATGAATATTGAAAATGTAAAAATATGCATCTTTTTAAAGAACTTGTTTTACACATACCATAAGTAAACTTTTCTTTATTTTTTAATTTGTGCAATTCAGAAAAGTGATCATTTTTTAAACTTGATATGCAACCAGAAATGATCATTCACCTGGTGAATAATGCATGTTTATGATTTCATTACTGTTTTCTACAAGAAATTAGTTAGTTTGTCCAAAACTACATTCAGGCAGTCAGTTACCTACCTTTATAAGCAAGTGGCTTTTTTTGGTAACCTACAAGAGCATATATATTTTTGAGGAGCCACATTTGTATTAGAAAGTTGATCTCTCTTATTTAGTGGAAAATAAAGAGTAAAAATGGAACAGATCTCCTTTTGATATAGTTTACTATAACTTCATTAAAGTTAATGACAATTAGGGCAGCTGAAAATGTATCCTGTCGGAATTTAGTTCTTCCAGTAAGAACTTATTTCAATTATTTTACATTCACCAAGTTCACTGCTGTATTTCTGTTTATTCCACTGTAAATGAAGAATTCAATCCATCGAATTAAACTGCATTACTCTTACTAAGGCAAAGCAATGAAGACAAGATAATTTTACCTGCAGGAATTAGAAATACAGYTTTATCTGTTGCTGGTTTTGTTTTGTTTTGTGTTTTTTCCTGTGTGCCTTCTTTAGCATATAATACTACAAAACAGTGACCTGTTCAGACTGGGATAGCGTAGAGATTAACATCCAAAATGTGGCATGGATCAGACTTTGACTAATTATCTGGAAATGAAAGACAAATTAGGTTGTTCATGGTTATTTCTTCTCACAGTGGTTTCTGTGTCAGCTCCATTCCTTACAGGGCTCCCTGTACAGCACAGAAGAATTTCCCGACATTTGTGTCTGAAATGGGCAATATTATACAAAATTGGATTGACAGCAGAGTTGGCAAAAGTGAATAACATTATCCAGAAAAAAGCTGATGGCAAAATATACACATTTTGATTGTAGTTCTGGACTAAAATTAAAAAAATAGTGATTATAATTGGGCTCCACATGATGAAGAAAGAGATCATCAATACAAAGAGGGCTCGAAATAGTTTGTAATCTCGCTGGGAAACACGAATCTGATGATTTTCTGAGTAGGCTAAGCCAGCATTTAAACTCCTTCTTGAAGCTTTTGTAATCTGCAGTAAGATAGAAGAAAGTAACTTTCATTGAAACATGGGAGAATTCTTAACACATTTTTACAGGTGCAAAAGTAAATCTTGGCACATGATGATTCTATTTTGAAAAGTGAGTATAGAAAAGGCATTGCAGGTTTTCATTTTTATTTTTTGTCAATGGTTCCATTTCAAACATTCTTAATCTACTAGATGGATTTTTTTTTCTCTCTCAGCTGTAAACTCAACCTTGGTATCAAGCTGGTTGTTCTCCTCATGCCTCTCGAGCCATAAATACCTTTCAGTTCCAAACAGGGCCATAATTACTCATGAAATTCTATTAACTTCAGATTCTGACTGCGATTTTCTATCTAAATAAACCCATTGATTTTTTTCACAAATGTAAAATGGAACGTAGTTAACAATCTTGTTGATGTACAAGAAGGAACAGAATCCAGTTCTCTGTCTTACAGCCATGCTGACATTATCAGCTTAAAAGGAGCATGAATTCACTACAGTAACAAAAGTCATAGTACATTTTAAATCAGAGAGATTAGCCTAGCATTTTTTTCAGAAGTGGGAAAACCAAGCTCTGTACCTCCTTAGCCTCCAGTGTTCAAAGTAAATCTACTTTATCCAGAATATCCTCACCAGCAGGCTTTGTACCAGTCCTATAAAAGTAACCTCCATCTTTCCTCCCAGAGCTGCGGAGGATAGAACTAAGAATTCAAGAATCACCAGTATTGCAGTAAAAAAGATGCAGTTGCATCTTTATAAAGTGCTCACCTGAAATGGAGTGGTAGTAATATATTTTGTATTCCTTTCTGACCTGCCTAGAAATAAGAAATCTTGATACCTACAGCAGGCATCTGTACTCTGTACTCTCAGGACCAGAAGCTTAAAAGTCATGTATATACAGGTACGTAACTTCCAGGAGATTAATTTCTTTACTGCTTCTAGCCCTTTTCCTAAATCTGTATAGACTGCATGTTGCCTGAGAGGGAAAAGTGGAAAACAAATGACTAGTTACAAATTACGCTTCTGATCTATCATTTTTGCCAGTGATCTGGACAGTGTTATGTAAAAATAATAGTCAATTTCAGGTGAAATAGAGCTACATTTGTACAATATGTTATCAAATTGGAGGTCTTATATCTGTGGTGAATCATCATCCTAGTTGTTCTGTTATTTGAATACAGTTAATGCTTTGAACTGTTTCCAGTAGCACTTAGCATTTTACTTAGTGTACACTGGCACCATGGAATGTTCTTATGAAGTCAAAACAAATCTGGTTTTRGGAATGACTCAGGTATTAAGATATTTTCCAGCTGAGTTCTGGTTGCTTCATGGAGAGCTGTATGAGAGAGAAGATTCAATTACAACAGATGGGATCCAGCTATAGGCCTTGTTACTTTTTTGGTTCTAGAGAAATGCTAACACATTTTAGCGTCTTTATTATCAGGTTGGAAAAGAAACGTGAGCCCAGCAGGATGAAGCTGTTGCGCAATCTAATCTTCAAAACACTGTATTTGATCTTCCTGCTCCCAACTTGCCAGTGTGCTTTCTAAATCTACCTGTTGTAATCTGGAGCCTGCAAGGACAAKAGGAACATCACTTTTGTCCTGGTCTCTTGTCTCTTGACTGTGACTCCATATTKTTGCAGTTCTTTCAAAGGTCTCAGACTCCCCGTTGAGTTACTGTATGTTCTTTGCCAAACAATTTGCCTAAATATGAGGTTGTAAAAGGCAAGTGCTTTACTTCACTAGATGAAGTTTAGCTAAYGCATTTACCCTAAGATGAGCTGAATAGTGTAGAGAACTAATGATTTTGACTATGAGCTTGAGCCTGATCCATAGACAAGTACATGTGAAGCCTAAATTCTAGGTTCTAAGTTGATGGAGACAGCTRTGTGAAGCTCTGGTTCATGAGCCCACTGCCCCTTGGTGCTTTGCATTTCATCAGTTAATTTCCTGCTCAATAATCCATGTATTTCAAGGTTCTTTCCCAAGGCCCATATTTTCCATACATATAGTATGAGAAATTTCATTAGCTGACATAGCATCAAGAATCCTTTTGGGACAGATGCTAAAAACGGGTGTTGCAGCACTTAGTTTGAAGATTTCTAGCTCTTTCCTCACCCTCTCATATAATAAATTTAGATATCAAATACCATGCTTGCCAGAATAGAGAGTAAAACTGCAGTGCATGGTGTCTAAGCCTATTTTTAAACAGTTAAATGACATCCACTCAGAAAGAAAGTAGAAGCAGAGTGCTTCATTTACAGTTTCTGTCTGCAAAGTTGCTCTGAAAGTTGTGCAAAAATAAGTGTATTCTAATGAATATGCTAATGAGATCTGTGTACTAAAAATGCATGTGGAAAGCAGAAAATCAGTAGATTCAAAAGGGCAAGGATTGTTGTTTCCAGTCCTGCCTGCCTTTGCTTTCTTACAACTCTCWTTTGGAGTAGAGGCTCAGGAGTGCAAAAACCTAGTTTGTAGTTATTTCAGATGCTTGAGTCTTTAAGTATTTAGGAGACTGACAGGCTTTAATTATGATCAACATATAAACAGAGAAGAGAATACTGTACATGAATGAAGACAGACTCTGTCTTGGGCTTTGTAATGCGCTGTTCAAGCATATACTCTTAGTTGAAATGTGCAGGCTGATACATACAGGTTGAAGTGCCTCATTTTATATCATGTACTTTTCTCCTTGAGCAAATAAAGTCTATACTCTTTGTATTCGATGATGACAGGTTGACGCCTACAGAATTACCAATTACTTCTATTATTTCTATAACAAAATTTAAAGGAAAAAAATACCTGTAAAATTTTGGAGTAACTGATGACAATGATTAATCCTGGTATTAAAAAGACAATGATGGCGAAGGTCACATCCCAAACTATTTCTCCTTCAATGCTGGGCCAAAGCAAGGTGCAAATCTGAAAGTCCTGTTTACAAAGGATAAAGAAGAAAATTACCGTTGTACAGTTCTTTTTACTGGAAATCTGTCCTTACCTGTCTCTAAGCCTGTGGAAGAAGTGGCTGCAGACTAATCGGAATCTATGGGAAGTTTCCACTTGAACAGAGCTGTCAATTAATGTATTACTTATTATTTTTAAAATCTCATATACTTACAAGTGTTGTCCACAATCTAATTATTGCCATAAATTTCATATCAAGTGCTAATGACAGCTTAAAACAGAAATGCATACACTCGAGGATTTGTATGTATTTGAGTGCCACCTAGAACGCATTTTTGCATGCATTTCAAAACGCTGGAAAGAATAAGATGAAAAAACAACCCCCAAGCCCGGAGCTGCTCTGCTCGGGGGAGGAAGGAGATGACACGAGGCCAGTTCACGTGCTGGGGCCGTGGCGGGGAAGCACGCTGCGGACGGGACTTCCTAGCCGTACCGAGGAAAGCCACGAATCTCCGTCTGCGCTTATGTTTCAGGATCGGGGTCCTGGCTCCCCGGGCGTCTGCCCCGCGGGGCGCTGCCACCCGCCCGGCCCCCTCGGCTCCCCCGGAGCTGGCCTTACCTTGCCGGCRGCGGGCAGCGGCACCACGGTGAAGAAGAGGCAGAGCGGGAGGGTGGCGAGGGCGGAGAAGCCCCAGACGAGGAGGACGGCGGCGGCCAGCGCCCGGCGGGAGCACGCGGCGCCCTGCCGCAGCCGCACGATGCTGGCCACGCGCTCCAGGCTGACGGCGCCCAGYGAGAGGATGACGACGGTGCCGCTCAGGCTCACCGCGTAGAAGAGCAGGTGGCAGACGGCGTCGCCCAGCACCCAGGAGCCGGTCCAGCGCACCACGGTGATGATGGGGATGGTGCTGATGAAGAGCAGGTCGGCGCAGAAGAGGTTGAGCACCAGGCAGTTGGCGGCGCAGAGCCGGTGCCGCCGCCGCGCCAGCAGGCAGATGCCCCACACGTTGCCCGCCAGCGCGAGCAGGAAGATGGAGGCCAGCGCGATGGACTCGGCGGCGCGCAGGCCCACGCTGTGCTGACTCCCCACGTCCGAGAAGAAGGGGAAGTAGGTCCTGTTGCCCCCAGCGCCGGGCATGGGGGAAGCCGGTGGGGGAGTGGCCGTGGGCGGCCGGCGCCAGCCCGAGGCCCAGGGCCAGGCTCCCGCCCGCCGCCGCGGCGTTGGCGACGGCAGCGCCCTCCCGGCTCGGGGCGGGGGTCCGGCCACCATGCCCTCGGCGCCTCTGCCTCCTGCTCGCCCTGCTGCGGCTCGGCCGCGCCAGCCGGGCGGTTTATGGCCCCGGCGTTGCGGTGGAACAAGGAAGTAGGAGGGTAAATACGGGGCGGCTCGCACGAAGGCGAGGCCGCTGCTCCCTCCTGGCCCCGGGGYGGCCCGCGGGGGCCCGGCCGCCTCGCCTAGGGCACCCGGCCGCCTGCCCCTGTCCCCGGCTGGGCCCCCCGAGGCCTCCCGGCCGCTCGGCTCCCCTCTGCGCCTGCGGCTCCAGCGGGGGACCCCAGCAGTGGCCGCCGCGGAGGGACGGCTCTAAGAGCTGCTCTGAGAAGAGTGCTTGGCAGCCCAGGCCAACCAGCAGTGTTTTAAGGTTAAAAAAAAAAAAAAAAAAAAAGGAATTTGGCCTTCGCCTCATGTCTTGAGAGTGGCTTTTGGAAGCAGCAGTCCTGTGTGTTGCTTGGCCTAGCAACCCCATGCAGTGAGGAAGCGTCACAACGTAGATTTTGGGGGACCCTTTTGCTAAGTTGATCCGCCATCTTACACATACGTGCTACGACTTCTTGCTAAAGAAGTCYTGTAAATTAAGACATAGAAAATACCCAGTGTCTTTTCTCTAGACATTCCTTCCTGAAAGTGRCTGCTCAAAACTGTAAGGAAAGCAGCTGTTTCCTCTTAACACTTTTCATTCCAGATGACTTACAAATGGGCTGGGAGCAAGATGCATAAACCACCACAGGCAAGCAGGTAATGCTCCATGAAAGAAAATAAAATGTTTTCAGAAAGTATATAAATAGTTGTATAACGTTAGTCAGAATAGTTGTATAACGTTAGTCAGCTCTGGATGAATTAGCTTGGTGCTATGCCAGTGCAGCTGCTTAAGGTTTCAGTTCCAGGTTTGGACATGTGGAGCGCCTCTTCCTGATTTTCATCATCAGCTTACTCTTAGACCAGAACGATTCCAAACTGGTAGCAGTAGGACTTTGTAAATGGACCTTACTCTTAGAGTGTACTGGATGTGACCCCTGCAATGAACCTGTTGCGTAATGACACTAATGGGGATTCCAGAAACTTGGTTATTCTAGGAGAYGATCATTTAATGAAGAATGAGAAGAGTTAGATTTTTACTGGGCCACTTCCCACATCTTTACTGGTGGAGAATTTACACTGATTTTAATGAGCATGTTTTTCTTGGGCTAGAAGTGGCTCTTACTATCTGTTGTGTCTCATTATACAGAGAGTTTACGGTGCAACTTAAATCAGAGGAGAATATCCTACTGCTTCCTGCTGATTTATCTTGGATTGTATGAAATGTGTCAGATTTGCTGTTAAGTGGGTGGTTGCTATGAACTCAAATAAAAAGACAATAGGAAAACTTGCAAAGATGATTTTTGGCAGCCAGCTCTACAAGTGACTGGCAAGTGTTTTGTTCGGCATCATTTGCTAGGATAAAAAAATTTCTATACCCTTACTGCAAAAGTTTCAGTAATTTCATCACCCTGCTGAAGATGATTATTTGTATTTGTGATCAAAACTTGACATATCCCATCACAACTTACTTTGGCTGTACTACGGACTCATTCTGTAAAATGTTTAGAGAATCCTGAAGTACACTGAATGCCTTCCAGTTGKCATAACCTCACAGGCTTGACTTTATGCAAATCAACAAATTGGTGCCAAAGTTGTGGGCCCTAGCAGTAGCAGTGATGTTCTTTGTTCTGAATATAGGCTAGACTGCGGGGAGGGGTGATCCTTGCAAGTCTGACTATACCTGCATAAATACTTGGAAAACATTAACAGGGTAGTAGGGGGTAGCRGACAAATGGTAGTGCAGTTATATGCAAATCATACTATGAGGAAAATCTTCAGCAAACTCTGGTGACAGTGAAGGATGAACTGAGAAGCTGATCCTATCAGTTCAAGGTAAAATAAACACCTTAGAAATTGAATAGGGGAAAGCAAATAGGAAGAGACACATCCAAAGTATCATTACTGGGAGAATGACAATGTTTTCAGTCAAGAAAGAAAGGAATGCCATGGAGGAGCAAAAGGTTTGAAACTGAGATCATTTGGGGAAGCATTGGAAACACGCTTAATCTTCTTTAATTAGGATCGGCTTTATCTTTGGTCCTCAGCTGTGAATGAAAATGTTATTTATTGACATAAGCCTATCGTTTGCTCAAGAGAACCAAAGCAAAATGCTACTTTCAGTATTAATGAGAGAGCTTCACAGTGTCCTGTGTACCAAATACTGTACAGGGGGACTGCAAAGGTGTGAAGAATCATGCTCATTTCAATGRGATGTTGTGAAAGGAATTATAGCTCCTTGATGAAACAAACATAGTCTGATTACTTAGGGGTCTAATGGATCCATTTACCTAAAAAAATAGTTTYCTTTTCCCTCCCATGAAGTGCAAAAGCTGTATTTGCTGTTAGATAGCTGCAATCATAGCAACTATCACAATGTGAAATCTGAGGAAAGGAGAAATTGTAACCTCAACATAGCTAGTCTTGCAGTACTTTAATGGATGGATGCTGTGTGCTGTATATAATTCACACATGGTGGTAACAAGGAAGTGATTAATGCTTGGAAACGAGTTATGATTGCTTAACCTGTATCATTTTTTCAGTCTATGTGCTTTC
The DNA here is from genome assembly GCF_003343005.1 of Rhea americana. Lineage (NCBI taxonomy): Eukaryota > Metazoa > Chordata > Aves > Rheiformes > Rheidae > Rhea > Rhea americana. Next base: position 370,799 of record NW_028185284.1, read on the forward strand.
CTCTCCTTAGAGGTGATGAAACATGAAGTCAACTCAAGTTACACTGTTCTGGATAGCTAACCTCAGGACAAAAAAAAAAATCTTGTTTCTTCCTGTGTGTTTTTTTTCCCCAGAGTAAAAGGTCTGAGTCTTCATCTTCTCTACGGGCAGTGTTATGGGCAGTAAGGGCAGTGTTACCTGATACCATAATCCAAGCTCTGTTTTTGATGTTGTTCTCCCAAGAACCATGACCTGTCAAGATAGATAGGGATAGTTCAGTGTATTTATTTCTTGGGCATAAGAAATGGTGGTGAAGAGAGGGACCTTCTTGTCTAGGTGATACTAGATGRGAATTCTTGTTGTGTTTGGACATGACCTATGTATCCTCTCATATGCAGCTTGTTGTTTAGGTCTTTGAGTAGTATTTCCTTGCTCCCGTATCACAATGAGTAAATATAGTACTGACTTTTATAGCAGATGCATTGTGTATTTACTGTGTGCAAAATGATTTAAGTTCATTGCATTAGAAATGTTGACTCTTTGTCTTCACAAAAGAAGTTCCAAGCTGGTAGATGACTCAAACTGTGTCTATATAATAGGGGATTTTTTTCTTTAGCATAAAGTGCAACATGGGTTAGCTTTCTATTTTTTCTTCTACATACCAGAAGCTGGTCTGCTTCTGAAGATTATTAATTCTCTGCTTGAGAAGAAGTTATGCCTTTATAAAATTTCTTTCAAACACAAATCCATTTGAATTTGTTTTGACTTTTAGGAAGTTTTTACCCACAGTATGCTTCAATTTCAGTGAGCTGAAGCAGCCACTCTTGTCCATGGGACTGTCTTGAACTCATAATCTCCACCTGTTTAAATGGTGGTAGAAATATGAATGCAACTGTTTGTCTTCATATCGTAGCAAGCTCATCCACTCCAATGTCCACTGCAAATATTAGCTCCTTCTATGTGAACATATCAACAGCTAGTCAGTATTTCTTCCAGGAGTCTCATTTTCCTGTAGTCAAGATCCATCAGAAGCTGGTATACTTCCTGGGGTACATACCAGTAGTGCTATAGATTCAAGCTAAAGCATCAAAATTACTGACCAGTGCCTCAGACAGAAGGTTTATGCTCTCAGCAGATGTGCTTTCTAAAAAGAGTGGATTTTTGTCATTAAGGCCACCACAAAGTTCTGTGAACAGATATGGTGAACAGTTTCTTGCGATGACTTGAATTAAGGCAGGCATTTCACTGTAAAACAAGTGCAAATAATCCACGTAACAGCAAACACACTTTCTCCGGGAAAGTCACGATCTCTGGAATGCARCACCACTAACTAGGCCTTCATCAGAGTGACTCAGCTCCAGATAGACTGTTCTTACTATATGAGGTTATTTCTTACAGCATCAAATACTGTTTTACACTTAAACATCTCACATATATATTTAAGGAGTTAATCAGTGACTGTAAGGTATCAGAATAGTTCATTTGGACATTACAGGATCTAGTAGAATGCTCTTGCAAAGGAATTGGGACCTTCAGCTAGATTTATATGGAGAATTAAGTATCTAGTCCAATATTTAAGTGCCAACAGATATAGCAACTCCAGCAATCTCGTCCCCAAAAAACACACCTTAAGTTACTAACTTTCAGGTGTGCCTAAAGTTACTTAGATTCCTGCTGCTGGGCTTGATGTAGAGCCATCAAAGCAAATAGCATGGTGTATATCTTAAACACTTTTCACCAACCTGAGGTTAGTGAAAAGGTTAGGTTAGTCATGAGATGTACTTAGACAGGTGTTCTTTGTACACATCCATCCACTAGGTTGCACATAGTACAGGGAGGGTGCTAGTTCCCTCTTATTTAAGAGTCCAGTGATTATAGAATACTCCTATTCATGGGATTTAARCAGAACATGCTTCTTTCTCTCTCTCATATCTCATCTTAGAAGAGTAACCTGTTGGATGCAATCAGGGGTCTTCAAGTCAKAATCAGGGCAAAAACTTTACTTTAAAAGTGAAGTATTCCTGAAAAACAGGCTACAGAATGCCTGTCTGCTACAAAGAAAACCAATCTTAATTGGAACCTAAGGCATGTGCTTAGTTAGCGTTAAACTGCGGCTAGAGAAACACAAAAATCTTTCCTGTGACATTCATGAGAGAAAGTACAAATCAGTCTTAAAATTCTGATGCATAATCTTCTATCTTCCTAAGTGTAATACTACATAATATTATTTCCCCCATTGTTCATGTTTTTCATTATCACTGACTGTTTGGGCTCTGGTTACATTATAATCTGATATGAGATGCTTAAAGAGGTGTGACTTAGAGCTTCTCATAAACCATGTCCAGAACGCATGGATACTTAGATTATCCTATATAGTTCTGTGTCTAGTTGAATGAGATAATACTGACCAGATCACGCTTGTTGTATTGATACAACTTGTGCTTTTGCTGAGGCAGTGTGCTTATTCACCAGTTTTGAGTAGCTCAAGGAACTAAACCTGGCTGCACTTCTGTCAAGAAACAAGCTGGTTATCATTCTGCTGAAGTCTCAGGCTTGTTTCTTATAGGATATTTTGAGGCACTTTTTGTCTTGGTCTTTTCTTTTTGAAACTGTTCATTCAATATGAAATACTTAAACTATCAATGGTCAAAGAGACAACAGAAATGAATGTAGGTCCCTAACTCCTGGTGGGTAGGTGGGGGGCAGTTCTGAAGGGGGTTTGGGAGTAAGGGGAGGCATCTCTTCCTAGTAGTCCGTCATGTTTGAAATCTGCTTTTTTTTTGCAAGAGATGACTCTCATTAGTCTTAGACAGCTAAAGCTTAAAGAGAATTTGCATCTGTGAATCCTCAGCAGTGCCTCCTTTGCGTGCAGATACCTAGCCAGTCTTAAGGAGTGGTGTTTCTTACTGGCTTGCTTGGGTAGCTCCCCACTCAATAAGCTGGCAGCTTCCTATATCCTGTTCTTGGGCACCCTGTACAGGGTAGCCAAAGCTCCCAGCTTTGGGTTGTAAAAGTTGCAGCAGGAAAAAGTGCCAAAGAACTAGGCACCGCAACACTGGTCCTTACAACGCTGTAGGAATGAGGCATTTCTCAACCCTAGGGAATTAAGTGACGTCAAGTTGCACTGTTATAGTTTGTCTTGCTTTCCAGCAGAATTAAGATACGTGAGACCAAATTTTGAGTTAAAATGGCTTTGTCTGCTTAGACTAGAAGTTTATACAGAAGACCAAGGTGAGGAACAGGTTATATCAGCTTCTGGTGTGGTAGCTACTAATTTTGCATACAGTGAAATACTGACAGTACTATGGAGAGTCAGCACAGAAAGGCCAGCCATTATGTTTCCTACTTTTTTTTTGGGGGGGGGGGGGAGATTAAATCTTACAGTATGTTGCTTTACAGGTCTATATATAATRTCATTAAAAAATAGGGCTTCAGGGGACTTTGAGAAATCATCTGGTTGATGCCCCTGACCCAATGCAGAACCATCTGTCAGGAACGGCTTAGATGATTGTCATATATCWGTCCTTGTAAATCTCCCATGGTGGAGATTTTACAGCCTCCATGAGCAATGTGCTTCACTGCTTATCTAGTATAACCATCAGAAAGATTTTCCTCTTGTCACAATTATCCCTGTTGCATGCAGTTTATGAGCTTGTTAGTCTTCTCAGTGAATATAAGAGTTTATTTCTTCCATTCTTTAGATGAAATTTTGCCATTTTTCGTGGTCTTTTCTAGACTACACAGCCCTGATTCTTTCATGATTTTTATCAGAAATCCTAAACATTCTCATTAGTCTAAAGTGTTCTTGATGTACAATACTTAAAACTGGATACAATATTTGAGCTAAAAGTCTTATCACTGTTGACTAAAAAGGAAGGACTGTGTAAAATGTAGAGTCTGTTTATTCATCCCTTTATAAAACTGTTGCAAGGTTGTGCAAGTGGGATATTGAGTCATGTTCCATTTTTGTTTACTGTAGTCCCAAAAAGCTTTCCTGAGGACCTGATACATTGATACTATTTATTTTGTATTTAGGTAGTTGATATTCCTACCTGTAATACTTACTGTATTTATCCTGTTTCAGATCATTATTACTGACAAATTGAAAATTAATGCTGTCTTTTAGAGCTCTCAATTTTTACCCTGGAGCAAGTCAGACTGTGTTTTTGGCTCTAGCATCTGCATCATCCGTGAAAATACTAAATAGTTTTGGAACCAAATAGACTAAATAGAGTGGAATTGTCTAATACATTAGTCTTGCTTAATCATTTCACATTTTTACATGGCCTTAAGGACAGGCTGGAAGTGAAATCCATTGAGAGGTACTAACACATGAAAACCACGTCTGGCTCTCAAAGATCCCTAGGATCCCTAGGAATAGGTCCCAACTTCCCGTATCCTACTGCTATACTCTCAGCATCCACTTTTGGCTTTGCCAGAGGCAATATACAGGACCATGGATCAGAACAAAGATCTATATGTGGCTGCTCTTATGTTCTTAAGGCTGTTAATTATTGATACCTTGTGGAATACAATTTTTCAGCTAGTTCTGCACCCATTGTATAGACTAGAGGAAATGATTGTATTTCTCCGCATTGCTATGAAACTGGCACTTGAAACAAAAGGTCCATTTTAATACATCTTTTGCTTTTCCCCTATCTGCAACATGTTCAATTAAGAAAATTGGGAATGTGTGGTATGATTCCCCCTGACAGTTCTATGACAGTGCTTTTTTGTTTCAGGAATTGAAGTTAGGCTGATTCGGTCTAAAATCCTTTGGCAGCTCCTCTTCTTCCTTATTAGACATGCTTTCTTTATTTTCTTCCAAGTCTTTTGACATCCCACTTGCAGTCCGKAATTCTCAAATACAACAGCTGCTCTTGGATGACTTCAGAGGTCTGAGTTCTTTCAGTGAGCTTAACTAGGTTTAGCCAATTTACAAACTTACCAAATAACCATTAGCCTGAGTTTTCTGTTTTTCACTGATGTTAATTTTGATACTAATTCTGATAATTCTGAATTATGGTACAGCTATTTAAAATCACTCCCCTTCCGTGATAGACAGTTAACTACTGCCACAAGGTTTGCTCAGGATGCCTGTCTTCAAATATACAAAACAGAAACCCATGTTTTTAACATCCAAAGAGAGTAGGACCATCTCTGACTGTAGGGAGTACCACTTAGCTAYGTAACTCTGGCATATGCTTTTCGAGTTAGAGGAAGGAAAAGATTTAGAATTGTTACAGGTATGGGGTTGTGTAGTCCTGCTGTATATCTTGCATATATATATTGTGTTAATCTTGTAACTGTATCTTGTATGATAGAGATAATTCCTTATCATTTTTAAGATAAAACCGTAGCCACAACTGTTACTCTAATCTTAACACAGTTTAATCATTATAAGATGTGGAAATTAATATGACAGGTGAAAATTTAAAATTGAAGTGCTCACACCTCCGCTACTGCTACATTTTCATTATTTAGCTGTACTCCTCCACCTCATCAATGCTTTGTTATAGAAGTGTCATGAAAGCAATATTTCCCCTACTCTTCTTGAAGACTTTGTATCATTAATGTTAGTGTTCCTTGTCAGGTGAGCACTGACATCCAGTTGTTTCTAAATATTTGTGTTGTTCAGTGCGATTACTTTACAGCATAATAGGCAATATTTCTCCCTGATGCTTTTTATGTGGATAGTTAAATGGTTTATTTTATAGTTTGCCCGAACATCTGCAGAACGCTTATTTGCATGTGGTAAACGACTGCATAAAAAATTTTATGAAAACCAAAAATAAATAGGTCAGAAATGGATTCAGAGACAAGGCTGCACAAGCAAGTAAATGATTAGGAGTTGATAGGATGATCGGATTATTCATTGTAAATTGTGCTTGTGTAAAAATCTGCGTGTATACACAGTTTAGCTAACTTTTCAATCATACCAGATTGCATCAAAACCTTTTAATTCACTTACTGTTTACATAGACTGCTATACCTGAAAAACAGACTTTTAAAGTATGTTATTATTGGTAAACCCTTGTATTAATCCAAGAGTTTACCTAGACCAGCATTTTCAAATGATGCATATAGTATAGAATTTCTGCTAGGTTGAAATATAACGTATTRTAACTTAGCACTCAAAGAAGATAATCATTTGAAATGGACATAACCAAGCTCAGAAAAGATGGCTGAAATTGAAATGCCAAGTGCTTGATGTATCAGAAAYTTTCTTATTACTTTCCAACTTATAAAGAGCTAAATTTGCAGCTAAATCTTAGCGTTAACATCTTAAGATGAGCCCATTTGGCACAAATCTCTGCTTTCCTAGATAAAGTTAGAGAGAGAACACCAGACTTTTTTTTTTTTAAATCTGTTTACTTTTAAGACATAGAATTAACTCCAGTCTTAGACTCTTAACTTCTGAAAAGTAACAGAAAAACACAGTGATATAAACTGCACAAACRAATGCAAGCTTTCTGTATGGGTTGAGACTCCATTATGTAAATGGTTCAAGTCACATATAAGCAATCGTAAATATTATTTGTGGGTCTGCCTTCAGAGCAGGCCTTTTGACATTCCGTAATGTCATTTTGATATTTTCCAACATACACTACACTAGTGTACTGTAAAAGTTCATACTTTTTTTTTTTTTTTTTAAAGATAGTTCTAATATTGAGCAGGCAGGACTAAATGTTAATACATAGTTAAAGCCAAGAACAGCTGCTGGAATGAACAAAACCTTTAAAAGGTTATCAAACTCACTTTAATATTAAATAAGTGAGCACTTAACAAGCTGATACCATTTAGATCCCCTCTATAGTACCAGCCTCAAAAGGAAAGTRTTTTACTAATTTAAGAAAGTCTGTTATTTATGAGAACATTGTTGACCTGTGCAGGCAAAATTTATCTATAATTGATAAAAAGATCACAATTTCTTTTTGTAGAAACCATGCTGGTTAGACAACTGGGAATAGAATGGTAGCTGATTAGTGTGAGGTTAAAAGACAACTATAACTTCCAAAAATAGTTTAAATAGAAATTACTTATTACACTGGAATGAAAAACATAGTTATTGTCCTGAATTTAAGAAGTTGTTAGAAAGACAGACATGAAATAAAGAACGTTACCCTTATGGCAAAACCATAAGTTTTGGAAGCATAATTTCCATTATACTCATTAGTTCATCTTAGATCACAAAACCTGCTGCTGCAATTTGGGTTAGTGAAATATGAAGATGACTCTGGGACACACTAAAACTGAAAAGTAGCTGATACAGTGTAAATAACAGATTCAGTGAAGATATTTCATTTTATTAGACTATGGACTCAACATAAAATACCAAAAGCTATTATCTTTATGGCTTAGGAGGTCTGTATTTATGGATAACAATATCACTCAGTATTATTAAAGTAATTGGAAACAACTTGGAAGACATCCTCATATTTAAGAGTTAAGGTGAACATTATGGGGCTGACAGAGGGAGATATAAAGGGAGATGTAAAGGAAAGTGTGATGGAAAAAAGCTGATCCTGATCCTCATCAGCATCAGAATAAGTATACCAGAGAAAGAAAGACTTTGGAGTCTTCRAAAGGAACTGCTTGTTGGACTTCACTATGCATGCAAAAAGCAAAATGCTAGTAATAGACCCAGGTTTACAGGACATGCTAAAGGAAAACAATGCTGTGATTGCAAATAGAGGAGTTCTCACGGGAAGTTTTGCCAGTTGCTAAAGTATTGCAAGAGTTTATTGCTAATTTTTTTTCTATAGTAACACCAAAATACCACAACGCTTCAGATTCACTACAGCAATTTATTAAAGTTCACCAACTTTAACTAGTAAAATACAGAAGTGCAAGAAGAGTTTACTTCAGCATAAAAACATATTCAAACTTCCAAAATGGTCCCTGATGGTGTCTGAAATGTAAACATTTTTTCATTAGACACATATTAGCTAAACCGCAGTTTTTCCAGCGCTTATAAACTGGTGAGCATTTTCATACCTGCTTTAAGGCACCCTTGTTCAGGAGAACAAGTAACTAAAATAAAATAATAATAATAATAATAAAAATAAAAATCAATGTTGAAATCACCAATTGCAAGTAGTAAAGACATTTCCACTACTACCCTAGCTTTAATGCATCGGGTTGATGATACATTATACATGTATATAGCACATATATACATATTTTACATATGTACCTATATATGTATATGGTAACACTGTGGATACACACACACAGACTATATATATATATATATTTTTATATAGTGATACTGTGTGGAGATGCATATAAATAGCCTAGTCTGTTGGAGATAGGTTGTAAAGAGACCAATTCTATTAAGGCCAAAACCCTTTTGTAGCTGTCATTGTCGATTAAGGTACAAATACAATTCTCAGACTTAGTTGACTAAGTAGAGCTGGATATGCCAAGTAGTGAAATAAAACCTGACACAATAGGTATGTTTTTAATGGTCTCATTTAATAGTGCAAAGAAAAAAAAAAAGAAAGAAAAAAGAGTCAGTAGTTTTTTTGAAGATATTCCTAATTCTAAAAATACTTCCATCTGCAACCAAAAATGCAGCAGACATTTTTCACAGAAATGTCAAGTAAATATGAGGCCAAATAAGTTATTATGTTTTTGTTAAAGAGAATTATAAAACTAGTAGTCCTTTATGTAACCGTGAAAAAGAAAAAAAAAATTAAAAAGGACCTTTCCCCTGTGTAAAACAGCATATTGGCAATGTTTAAAAAGCAAATATGGTAAGTCATTTGGAGTTCAGGCTGTACAAAAGTCAATATGTGCTAGTAATTCTCTGTGCTGGCTTGTTGGATACTGCATTTTACATCTGGGACACTCCAGAAAACTTTCATCAAGGAGATTTGAACATTTCAGAGAAGGACTTCTGTCATATATTGTCATCTTCTCTTCAAATGCTGCTTGCAAACCTTCCTGTTGTTCCATACGTCCAAATTCCTGGAGTTTCTGGAAAAGGAGAAGTTTTTGTATGCAATTAGGGCATGCACGTCCTGATCTAGTAGCTGTAGGAAAGAAGATTTGATGGCACACCTCTGTGTGTGTTATGGAATTAAAGAAAGAATTTTAAAGATGGCTAAATGTAATTATGCTTCACACATTAATAAGAGGGCATATGGGCCTGTTATGTAGTTCCAAAACCATATACAAACTAGATTGCAGATAGCGTTTTCTGTAGACTATTCAAAGCAAGTTTCCCCACAACATATGACTAGACATAAATATGACAAAGTGCATCAGTTACATTATGGCAGCATTCTGTGTTGTGGCAGGAAATGCATTCTCATTCAGTGGTCCATGAAGGAGAGAGAAACTATTTCAAAATAAGAATATTCACCTGCTTCTTAGCACACAGGAACTCCTCAGTTCAACTTCCCTGCTCTGCCTAGACAAACTTCTGCTCAGCTGGTGTTGCTTTTGGCAGCCAGCAGGTTTTCCAGTGGCCTCAACTGGCAGCAGCAGCAATTGCAGCTCTAGCMAGTAAGACTCTCACAAGGGTAAGAACACATGAAGAAGGGAGTAGATGAATCCTGAGATACTGCAGCTCTTCATTCAACTAAGAAAATACTTCCCCAACTTGGATACAACTAAGGAGGAGAACAGTTTTGGCAGAGTTGCAGAAGAATTCTCATCTGCAACTTGTTAGGAGCTGTTGCATTTACCCTCTTGGTAATAAGCTCAACAGCTCCAGACCTGATCTAATGAAGGATACAGACATCTGACTTCTGTTCTGAATGCATCTCATTTAAGTTAGTCCAGAACTGCAGTTGACAATCCTATCAGCTATCACTTAATCTCACAGGATGCCTTATTTTAGAGTTCCAGAGGCTTTAACAGCCAAAATCCTTCAACTCAAGACCTTAGTCTGGATCCAGCCAATCCTGGATACAATTGGGCAGAATGGATCAGTGCCTTGCTTAATACTTAATACTCCCCTACAAATTTCTCTGCTGAATCTAGAGGGTCAAATCTAGGTAGCATTCTTATATGATATGTAGCAAATAGACTATGGTATAGTCCTCACAATACAATGGATGCTCTTTCCACAGTAACAGAGGGACAGAACTTTTTGGAAATAAGAAGCTTAGGTTTTAGTGATCTACGTTACAYTAGATGGGGTGAGTGAGGGAAAGTGATTCAACTTCTACATTTAAGGAAGGATTGCTAGCAGTAAGTAAGTAGAAGCACACTGCAGCTTTGTCATTGTGCCACAGACAAAACTAAATATATGTTGTGACAGAAAATAGAATTATGTTCCTCGCTCATGGACCTGACTCTTCTGGGGTCTTCTTCTGCAGCACTACTTTTTATGTGTTGTAGATAAAAACCTAGCTAGCTAACAGAGTGCTCTGCACCTTGGGGCCACATATAAGAGGATATAAGGACTAAGAGTGAATTTTTGTTGATAGTAATAGAAATCTCATTTTATTCAAACTAAGATCCCACACTGCAAAGATGTTCATTTATGTAAAATCCCTGACTATATTCACATGCAAGTTATTCAGTACCTACCAAAGGTTCCAGACGGGTTATTTGCTCCCTGGCCTTGCGCAGCTCCTTAAGAACTTTGTTCAACTGATGCTGCAAGTTCTGGCGATCAAGCTTTTCATTCTCAAAGTCTGTGGTACACATCTGGATCTGGCACCCCACCCCCCAAAAGTGAAAATAAAAGACTTCATGTCAGAATTACTAAGAATTAAGACAAAAAAGTTTCGATTTTATATATTTAAAGCAAATTTTACTCTCTAATCATACTTTAAAAAGCAAACAACAACAACAAAAAACCTTGCTTGTTACTTTCACYTCATTCAATGAGATTCATACATACCTTCAAACTGTATTTATAATGATGAAGATTTTCCTAATGGGGTATTTCAAGCAGATATAGTATCAGATTACTTGACGTTTATCCATGGATTTAAAATTTATACAATACAAAGTTACAGTAGTGGGACATTGAGAAAAAGCATCATGAACAAGCACTGAGGAGATCTATACAAAAGCTTATCATAAGTACACGGATAAGTAATAGTAAGCTAAAAAAACAAGAACTTTGCAATGGTGAGCAGCATTTATATAACAAAGGTTTCTTTTTAACGTTAGCATAGACATTGAGGAGACAGCTACATTTATGTAAGGTTCCTAGCAAGAAATTCTACTTAATCTGATTTTAAATTATATACTTTTCAAATATATTTGAAAACTGGCATTATTCTTCTAGAATGAAATAGCTTCCAARAGTACTTAATAAGCAAGTGTAAACTATCACTTCACAGTTCTGAAATCATCAATCYAGGCATCAAAGTTCTGCCAAACTGTATTAGGTGGTAGAGCTTCCACTGATATTTTCAGTGGACTATGATTTCAGATGTTTAAAAAAGGGGGGGGGGGGAATACCCAACGCCATTATTGAGTGTATTTCTTTTAAACTATTGGCTTTAAACTGTGGCTTAGAATTACTGTTTTAACTCCACACCATTCTAACATAAAGGACAGTGCCTTACCTTAAAGTGCTATATTGTTAATGAATTGGAAGATTTCAAAATCTTAGCAATCTAAAGTAAACATTTTACAGATAAGCACATAATGCAAGTTCATACTAAAAATGCTAGTTTCTATTACAGGGTCCTTCTCATAGCAAGAAAACTTGGAAAGAAACTATACGCAACACTGAATACCCAAGTTTAGAAAAAAAAATTGTGAAATAGCTGGGTTTTTTTTAAAAAAAAGAGTTATTAGGTCTGTAGGAATATATCTGTAAAAAAGAAGACGTAAAAGATGACTACGCAATTATTTGTGTAATCTTTTCAATTAGTTTTTTGGTTTTAGGGTGCTTTCTCTCCCTTGTTCTGAGACTATTTATTTGAAAAGGTGATTGTGTAGTTAATATCATCTCCTTTAGTTACAATCTCTGATCTGTTAAATGTTACAGATTTTTCTGACAAATATATCAAAATTTTTAGAAGCATCAAGAGATCATCCAGAGTTGAATATTACTGTATAATATTACTTTACTAAATACACTATTCATTCTTAAATTGGAAAAGTTATAGCCTAGACAGCCTTTTTTGTGCATATAATAAGTATTAAATATCAGATCCTTGAGTTGTCAGCTCAGCATCTAACCATATAATTGTGTACCTGTTGTTCCAACAAAGCTATCCTACTGTGTTCCTCCTGCTGCTTAAGCAATGATTTACGAAGAAGTTGTACCTACAAGGTAGAAAAAACACCTTTGAAAAAAAGAACTTAGTTAATAGTTAATAAGCTTAACAAATATTAAATCTAATAGAAGAGGGATGGAACTAAACTTACATTGCAGTGCCAGTATAAAACATGTGCCTCTTACATAGTATCCAAATTCAGCGCAATACCTCTACTTTCTCAGAGGAACATTACTACTATGTGAGGGGGGAGGAAAACAAGATGATGTCACAGTTCAAAGAACAAACTAAACTTTCCTAGGCAATTACCAGGATGTTTTAAGACAAAAATATACACATCAAAACTTATGCTTACTCTATTAAAACTTGGCTACTGGGTGCGAGGGGAAGCAATGCTACTTTTTTTTTAAAAAAAATAGAAATGAACAAGATTAAGAATCAGAAAATGTTATGCTAAAATGGATTAAATATGTGCACGCACAAAAACATCCTTGGTTATCAGAACATATCAATCTTTATAGTGAACGCTGTTGTTCAGTTGCAAAACCTGCCAGCTTTTAATCAGTCATTACCAACCAGTGAGAACCAGCCTTTGTTTAGAAAGTTAAGCTAAGTTTAGAAAGCTAAGTATCAATCAACACTGCTTGATATTATTGATCACAAACTTTTCCAAGTAGCAAGTTTATCTTAGCTGGATGCCTCAAGGACTAGTCTTTCAAAAACTTTCCAGTTTCTCTCCAGCAGATAACATGGTCGTGAGTTTATGTTCGAAAGAACAGGCCGCAAGAGGATCTTTGTCAGCATGACTGTGCCGACAGGAAGATTCTGATGAAAAGACCACTTGTAACCYTCCATGTAGGGGAAATGGCATAGTGCTCATGAGTATGTAAAGCAAGAGGTAGACAATAAATATATATTAAAAAAAGCCCCAAACATTAAGTATACGCATGTCTCCTCTCAGATCAGCCAAAGCGATTGAAAGTGATTGAGCTACAAACAGAAGATAGAATTAAGAATTTCATATATGAACAACAGAATTATTTACCTAAAATCATCAAGTTACTCTTGGGAATCAGACAAGCCCTGCAAACAGTTTGATCCCGGTGGGGGGTGGGGGAGCTCACCCGCGATGACAATAGAACTACTTTTGCCACAGCATAAACCAAGCACAACAGCTTTCCAAAAATGCATGTTGTTATGCTTTCTGATTTACAGAACTCAGCGATTTCTACAACAGCTGCAGCATGATACAGAGAATCAGATGCTGGAATTCATCTGAATGAAAAACTGCTGAGTGGCCACAATACAGTGGTTAGTTGGGAACAGTACCCAGGGATAAGCCTGCTTATCCAGTAAACATGAAACTATATGGCCCATGTTTATTTGTAGCAATGAGCTGATAGCAGAATCCTGTGATATTCTGCAGTTAATGATCCTTTAGCGTATTGCAAGGAAAAAAAAAAGTATTACTTCTAAACATGCAAATCATTGTTAGGACTACATAACAAAAATGGATTCTATGGACTTGAATTCTGTACTTTCTTGTTCTCATTTACTAATAACCTTGAYGATTGAACCAGATTAGAATCAGTCTCACTTCTCTCTGCTTGTTCTTGTGCCCTGCAAGACTAGGGAAATAACTGAGCTGGTATGTGTTTAACAAGGAAAATTTGTAAAACTTTGGATTTTGAGCTAAAGTAATATATTGAAGAAAGAATTAAATTTTAAATACAAAAAGGGCAAGTCTAGATGTATATATAAAGCAGACATTTACTGGAGCAAGAGAACGAGGGTCTATTCTGATAAAATATGACTTTTAGTTCTCTGATTCTTTGCTAGTGATCTTAAATTTCCAAGTGCTTCCACTTACCTGAGATAAAAGATCATCAGACTTTTTCTTTTCTTCTCTGAGCTGTCCTTTAAAAATTTCATTTTCTTGTTTCAGCCTCTGCAGTTTATCACCCTTGATTTTATTTTCATTTTCTAGAGTCTTCATTTCAACAACCTGCTGTGACTGCAGTAAGGCATTTAAACTCATTATTTCTTGTTGTGTTTCTTCATACTTCTTTTTTAATTCATTAAGTTCAGATTTCAGCTGGGTTATAGTGTGTCTTTCAGTCTCAAGATCACTTTTAGCGGTTGATAACAGCTGGTCATAATATTTTTGCTTTTCTTCTTGTAGAGAACCTTCACGAGCCAGAAATATTGAAACAGTAGCATGAAAAAAATTAGAAAAAAAAATCACATTTTAAAACAGAGAGTGAGATCTTCTGATAGCATTTTAAAGTGCATCAGTAGAGACTCCATGTTCTGGGCTCTAAAACAAATCAGATTGGCACCAAGCTTGACTTAAAACAGCTTTCAGTACTTAGTATACCTAATTCTTCCCCAGACAGCTGCAGAAAAATATTAATTCCATTTCCCTATAGCATTCTGTGCTACAGCCATTTCCTTCGCTAACACTTACGACAATGCTACATCATCTGCTTTGACTACATGGGCTCTACAATCCCACACACAGTTCTTATATAGCCTTGTACATTGTATTGACATATGGAAATGGAGTCCAAAACCACAAATTCTCAATTCCAGATTTCAACTCCTTAGACAAGGGTCTAGCAAAATTCCCTCCCTCCCTGTAGACAATCTGGAGGGCTGATGGGTTGACCAAAGCCAGACCATTTTTTTGCCTTTTACGGGCTCTTCTTCAAATTGTATACAAACATTAATTCTAAATTGCAAATAAAGGAGACTGGGATATGTGCTTTAATCAAAAAAGGGTGTTTCTTGGCTTGCTTGTTACCCAAGAAAAGTTTAACTAACTAGAATAAAATCAGGGAGTCTACAAATAGCAGTAACTAAAAATATATCTAATATGGAACAAGGAATGCGATCTTACATAGGCTGTGCTGCTTATTGGCATTGTAAAGATCTTGACATTGATACTTTCTTCTCTTGAAGGCTTTCCTTGTGTTCTATAAAAGATAATTCACTACGGAAAGTTTCTTGTATAAATGTGACTTTTTAAATGATCTAAATGTTTTATTAGCAATACTCCTGTATTTTGCAAGTTCTTCTTGGAAAGCTATGCCATACCTGCTTTCAATTTATGTAACTGGATTCTTAGAATCTTGGATCTCTACTCCTGTCTAGCTGCTTAAAGAGAAGAACTTTCTCATCCCCTTACCCCTAGTCTCCTGGCTGCTCTGATGACTAAGCTTAGACTCCAGTAATTCTGAAGCACTTTTTCTGGTGAGCTACTTCAGTCTGCCTCCCCATAAAATGATGTTCACAGATTTATAAACAGCAGCAAAATAAGATTGATATTTTGCCATTTTCCATAACAATGCAAGCAGTAAATAAATAAATAAATAAAATCAAGCTATTGCACATCAACTGCTTAGTGGTAAGTACACCTGTGAGCATACTCTTACTTAAAACTTTAGATTATTCTAGTTCTGTTTAGCAAACTTATCATGCAGATCAGTTATGGCATATATGAAATTATTCATTTGATAATGATGAAAGCAAACCAACTCCTTCTGGGACTTCTGTTTAACGAGATACTAATTTTATTCCATGTACTAGTCAAACACTACTCAAACCAATTGAATGCACAGTAGCGAAGGGGTGCTCCGTCACTAATAAGAAATCTCATAGGATGGAGGTGAGCTAGACATGACCGGATCCATATTGTGGAACACTGTTTTGGATAGATGCCAAACCTATCACAGTATTTCATGCCAGGTAAGGGGTGTTCAGAAGAGTAAATGATGTCTCAGCCCTTAATCATTTTTATAATATTTATTTTTTTAAAAAAATCTGTAAAACCTGATCCCCACCTAGCCAATAAACCCCTAATGCTTCTTTCACGTAGGCTGATGGTGTACTTTGAAGGATGGGAGGTATAATTACATTTGCCTCAACACTTTGTGCAAACAGAAAGATTGCCAACGGAGTGTCAAGGCTTTTAAAAACCATGTGTAATGACGGAGATAATAACAAAAAAAAAAAAATCCGTGGATTAAGTAATGCAGCTAGATAATCAAAAGCAAAGAAATTTTACCTATCCAAAGAAATTTTACCATTAAGGAACCAAAACATTGACAGAATAAATTCCTAATTTTGTGCTATAATTTGTTTTCATAAAATTTGTTCTCTAGATAATTATGGTGTTAGTCGCTTGTGGGGGAAAAAAAAATCAGTACCTTCTGCACTGGATTCTGTTGCACGCTGTTGGTTAACTACTTCCGACTTCTGTTCAAGTTCAAAGATCCTTCCTAGCAGGCCCCTAACATATGCTTCACGTTGCTGGTCATACAGTAGCCACTGCTGATTTTTCTCAAGAGCCTTCATACAGATGAACAGGAAAAAGAACAAAACAAAAAAGCACCCCAAATTCTCGTAATTAATCATGTTCTAAAAGTATTAGTCTTATTTCTTAAAAATAAATTGTGCCAGTATAACTGTATAGAAACCAATACTGTTCAGGTGACTTATTGAAATGGGAAAGCTACTTAAAAAAACAAAAGGCTTCCTTGACTCATGCCAGAGGTTATAAAGAATTAACCTTTTATTTTCTCAAATGTAAAATAACAATCTTGAAAATGGAATAAGCTAAAACTTACTTGTACAATTTAAAGTTTGTAAACTTAAACTTTTGATTTTGTTTTTAAGTTTGAGGACGTGGATTTTACATCTGTTTGGATCGCAGATTAATTCAAGTTAGAAAGAACTACAGGAGATCTCTAGTCCAATGTTACACTGTCCAAGGCAGGTTCTGCAGTTAGGACAGACTAGGTTACTCAGGGCTTTTCCCAGGAAGTCTACTGTTAGGTGCCCCCAGAGCCATCTGTTCTTCAGATTGAAGAAGCTCAGTTTCCTTAATCTCTCCTTACAGAACTGCTCCAGCCTCAACCACCTTGTTGGTTCACCACTGAACACGGCTCTAATTTATTCATCTTTCTTGTATTTGGGGGCCTGAAACTGGACACAGTATTCTAGATGTGGTCTAACAAGTGTTGAGCAGGGGGGAATAATCACTTCCATTAATCTGCTGGCTATTCTGCTGTTAAAACTGGCCAGAAAGCAATTGGCCTTCTTTGCTGCCAGGGGACACTGCTGGCTCATGTCCAGCTTGGTGTCTGCCAAGACCTTCTAGATCCATTTCAGTAATAAAGACAGCATTACCTGATTATTCCCTTAACAGAATTTGCCTCCTCTGCAGGAGATTCTGCTTTCGAAATGTACTTGACTTCTGGGTGTGCAAGAGAAACTGATAACAAGGGACAGGGCCAAACTCTTCAGTTGTCCTATGGGACAGGATAAGAGGCAATGGGCAGAAAYTGAAGCACAGGAAGTTCCGCCTGAACGTGAGGGGGAATTTCTTCCCTGTGAGAGTGACGGAGCCCTGGCACAGGTTGCCCAGAGAGGTTGTGGAGTCTCCTTCTCTGGAGATCTTCAAGGCCTGCCTGGACGCAACCCTCTCTAACATGGTCTAGGTGACCCTGCTGAGCAGGGGGTTGGACCAGATGATCTCCAGAGGTCCCTTCCAACCTTACTGATTCTGTGATTCTATGAACAAACTAAAGGTCACCCCACTGCAACTAAACTCGAAATAGTTTTGTGGCAAATGAATTGTATATTCAGTTTTCTGTTCCAATGCTATGGTTCATTAAGACAGTAACCACTATCTCAGCTTCCTGCAATAATATTAATAAAACCTTTATATCTACTTCTGTATTTAGTGCCTCAGAGTCCAGAATATCCACTTACCGGTTTATTATTTGTAGCTTATATAACAATAAATGTGATGTAGAAGAGGAAGTAAGTGTGCATGCATGTGTGTGCACATGCAAAACTTGATGGTAAACATTTCATTTGCACAGAGAAACACTTTATACAAAAGTACAAAGTTATCTTCTGTTTGAAACACTGTTAAAGCTTCAGGGTGGAAGTGGAAATGTTTCCAAGTACATCCCTTACTGCTCAGGATTCAGTTATTTAATCACATAATTCAGTTTTGTCTTACCACCAAAGGAAAGAGTAATTATGGCATGTACTTCAGCTGACATGCAAGTTAGCTAGACTTAAACAGCAAAAATTTGTTTTGGTTACAAAAACCCAGTAATTTAAAAATCAGAATGAGAATCTGCATGATCATCTATAGGAACAGTTGCTTAAATTGCTCATCAGAAGCTTAATTATCTAAAAGGTAGTATAAAAAACACCCTCAGGTACAGAAATTCATGCTATGCAGTTTGGGTTGTTTGTTTTTGTCATGAGATTATATATATCTTTTGAAACACTAATCCTATTCCACTGGCAAGAAAATAAATGTATTACCTAAAAATTGTAGATATTAGTATAAAACAAACCAAGACCACATAGAACTGTAGTAGGAATAGTTTTTTACTTCTGCAGAAAACACAAAACTAGAACTACAGTATTTTCTCCCTGTTAATGGTTTCCATATTTTTCCTTTAACTTCTCTCTATCCACCTTTGAACAAGAGATAGCATTTAGCATAGACGCAAAAAAAAAAAAAAAAAAAAGAAGAAGAAGAAGTAGTTTAAAGTACCGCTTCTRTTCCATCAGCAAGCACACTGTTCAAACATTGCAAGAAGGAATCTTTTCGAGAATGCTGGAACACCTTGTCAGTTTTTGCTGGGGTTTTTTGTGTTGTCCCCCCCCCACACACACACACACACACACTCCTACCCACCCCAACCTGTTCTTATTTAATGATTACCTTCTTACCTAATAATTATAGGTATGATACTTTTAGAAGGAAATGCATGCTCTGAGGTCCCACTATAGCCAAAAATATACACGGTGATAATTTATGTTTTTATGCATCTTGTTACAGGATCATGTATACTTGGAATGTTATACATAAAACTTACATCTTTCAGCTGTTTTTCAACTTCATTAAGATTAGTTGGTGATCCAGTGCTGTCCATTACAGTTTCCTGAAGACAAAGAACAACCCATTAATGTTCTTTAAAATAGATGGTTGAAAACTAGTCCTATAATTATTAATCTCACATAAGTAGTCAGCATAATAATATTTAAAATACAGCAAATATGGACTTATACATGTGATTTTTGTATTTAGAAATCTTTATACTTCGTTTTAAAAAGGATCTAAGTTACGTAGAAAACCACTTGTATACATAAAAGAAAACCTCCTGGAAAATACAGTGCATCAGATTTAAATTTAATTTATCCTGCAACTCAAAACATTTTAGAAGAATATCACATGTTCTGCTGAACTGCTGTTTTGCAAGTCTTGAAGGCTGCAGGAGGGCTTCTGAAAATTAAGATATCTAGCATTTTATTTACATATGAAAATTAGTAGTAAATGTTTGTTTGTTTGCTCTGTTTTCTTATCTTCAGTATATGAGTTTGACCTACACTATAGGAGCTGTTGACCTTGACAATTTCACCGTGATAACTAGAGCATTGTAAACATTTCAGAAAGTATGCAAGCCTATCTGGAACCATAAAGACAACTGTTTTTTTTTTTGAGACACAATCCGCAGTAAAACTCTCACATTTAAAGTACGGCTTTCAGAGGTTTTTTTAGACTCAGCTAAAACTAAAGAATAGTTACACTTTCTTCATAATCAGACATGAAATTTCACTGCACACTAGTCATAGTAGAAAGTTTTCTGAACTTGTGTAGAAAGAAGTTAGAAAGAACTTTAAAGAGAGAAAAATATGAACTGCTACCCAATTTCAAGCCATATTACTGAAAATTTTTCCTGTGATCTTTGGAACATGATTTAGAGCAAGTTTAACAGCTGAGAATATAGGAAATTTTGAATGAAACTTTTAAACTTCAGCGCTATCTAATAAAAATAGGATTTAGAGACACTATGATTGATCAGGTTCCAATTTCCATAAATATTAAAATACGGCACCATTAAAATTCTAGCAGGATTATATCATACAACTGTTGTTTCCAATCCAGAGGATGCATGCTCCTATGCCACCTAGCAGTTTCAGGAAGCACTGCTTGACTTGTTTTCAAGCTTTCCAAGACCTTCAGTCAAAGTCAAATTTTATTGTCCTTCATTGAAAAAATTTGTCAAAATTTAGGGAAAAAAGGTTGATTTTAGACTAAAAAAATATTTTAGCAATCAGAATCCAAAGTATAACAATCCAGTATTTTTGGCATCCATTGCTTTCATAGGGTTTCTTTTAGTTCATAACTATGACAGCAAGTAAGCTACTCTAAAAACAGGGAAGGAGCCCTGTTTCTAATGTTACCAAAGAAGATGCCATGTCTAATGAGTAAGGTATAATTACATTGTTCCTTTAATCTTAACAGTTAGCACTTAAGATTGAAGGATATGCTTCCTTTAAGTAGCAGACTGCTCAGTTTAACTCAGTGGAGACAGTGATAAGGAGTTAATACACATAACAAAAGGTTTCAGGTCGTGAGAATTTAGACTACAGGAGGAATCTTTGCCTTGGTTGTTCTACTTATTTACAACCTAGCATCCTGGTATGCTGCTAAACTTTTTTGCAGAATCAGAACATTATGCTATTGCCACTAAAGTTTAACTTAGCACCTTCTGCAGCTTACTACGCTAGATGTAATAAGGGAAGTCTAGGAAACAAAGAACAACTTGAGCATATTTTCTAGCAAACCAAAGTTTTTCATTTCATTTGAGACTATTCAGAGATGCACTTCTGATACTGCTACTGTGGTTTAGAAGACAGATTTCTATAGTAGTTAATAGAATGGTGAGTCCATTGACAAAAATGGCATAAAATCTGTTGAATGAACCTAAAGCTTTAAATTCTCTAACAAACTTCAGAACTTTTTAATACTGGAGATTACACATTAAAATGGTACTATTCTGCAAGACATCACATTGTTCAAAATGATACAAAAGTGTAAAGTCATTGAAAATTAGTAGATTAAGATTACTTTCTTTCATAAGGATGTGGCACAAGCAGAATTTCTAGAAATTACTCGACTTTATTGTGTAGCATAGGAAATAGCACCACCTATGGATTAACAGCTGGAAAAGCAGATTTAATAGGCACCACCGTTTATTGCACCGTTTTCCACATGCAGCTTGCTGAGGTACTACTGCATTTTTTCATTGAGCATTAGGACAGGCTGGGGTGAAAAAACACTGTAGAAAACTAAATCCATTTATAGAATCATAGAATCAGTAACACTGGAAGTGACCTCTCAAGATCATCTAGTCCAACCGCCCCCCCAGCAGGGTCACCTAGAGCATGTTAGACAGGGTTGCATACAGGTGGGCCTTGAAGATCTCCAGAGGAGACTCCACAACCTCTCTGGGCAACCTGTGCCAGGGCTCCATCACTCCCACAATGAAGAAATTCCCCCTCACGTTCAGGCAGAACTTCCTGTGCTTCAATTTCTGCCCGTTGCCTCTTGTCCTGTCACATGGGACAACTGAAAAGAGTTTGGCCCCGTCCCTTTGACACCCTCCCTTCAGGTACTTAGACACATTGATAAGATCCCCCCTCAGCCTTCTCTTCCCCAGGCTAACTAGGCCCAGCTCTCGCAGCCATTCTTCCTAGGGCAGATAAAAGCAGCCAAGCACCCAGCACCATAATTATTAACCATTTTAGACGAGAGAAGTTAACTCATTGTTCATGCCCTACCTTCTGACATATTGAAGCATTTACTATGTGAGTTGTCATGTAAAGTATAGGCAACTAGCTTTAAAAATTGATTGAGCAATAAACAAGGATTCAGAAGAGGAGGGAGGACAAAGACGTTCTTGTGGCTGAAGCAGAGTAGCTAAGTTTCCCTTCATTAATTCCCTGAATATACAGATCCAAAAATAAAGGCGTGACAGCTGCTTCAGCCACAGTGGATCCTTACATGTAGCACCACTAGTCATACTGCTTCCATGTGAACTTGAAAAAGGGACCTTCTGRGACACTACCAGAGATTTCTCCTCCCCAAGCATGTTGCCTCTGGAAGGAGCTGATTGCGTCCTCTACACATTCTTCACTTGGCAATGGTCAAACTTGATACCACCTTTCTTCAGAGAAGAATGTTTCAGCATGCAACAAACACGAAGGAAGATTTACAATGCATGCTGTTTTGCAATTGATTTTGGTATTTGGTGATTCCAAACATCAAGTCTAACAAATAATTATGACATCTGTTCAGTACTTACCTGGGATGCCRGAAAAGTACTGGCTCTGTTTTCAAGCTCTGAACATTTTGAAGTAACAGTAGCTAAGTTGCATTTTAACCGGTCCATTTCTTCTGACAAAGAATTAACTAACTGTTCTCTTCTTTCTGCTTCCTTTGTTTTTTCCTCTAGTTGAGTAAGTAATGAGGGTACTTCACTGCTTTTGTTTTTGGACTTGAGCTTGTCTTTCAGGTTTTGGATTTCTTTGTCCTTCTCTCCAAGGATGTGGCTGTTTTTTTCTTTTTCTGTTTCAAGTGAAAGTATTTTCTAAATGAAACCCCCAAAAAGTGACACAAAGGAATAAATGTCAGTCTATATAGCCAAGGCATTAGAAAGTTTGCAACAGTTTGAAAAAAAATACTTTGAGCAAGCAGCAAACTCCACCAGACACAGTAAAGACACTAAATAGCTTAGCTGAAACTACAGGAGCTGTCTAATCACAGCTAGTACTTGGGCTAACACACCTAAAGCAACACTGCAGCATAGCTGTATCACAACACTCAGTGTCAAAAGAAATAGTCTAGAAATATTGATGTGCCTAGGCTTCATTTAATCATGTCTTTTGAAAGAGTCCATTTAAAGATTCCCAGTCCCTCTAGGTAGCTTGACAGTGTCACATACTAAGTCTTGAACTTTCTCTGTAAGCTCAGGTTTACCTCAAATGGACTACTACTACTTGAATGGAAATTGCAACGGCTTCATTTGTGCTCTCTGGTGGAAGTGGAATGATAATGTGGTGAACTGATTGCAGTTTTATTTACCTATAGTTGAGCAGGAGCTTGAAAATGTAGGTCAAGCAAATACTCTGACTATTCTTAGTCACTTGCATGCACAGTGTTCTCTGCAGGAAGCACTCACAGTAAGTCTCTAGGACCTGATGCAGCTGGAACGGCAGAAAGGCCTGAATGGACTAATTGTGGCCTCTGCCCTTCTACTGTTCTGTTTAATAACCTTGCCAAATGACTTTAACTTTATTAGTTCAATCATCATGGAAAAATACCAAAGGACAGAAATGCTAAACTAAAACAGTAGTTACATCAAAGTAAGCCAAATGTTAATAGAGACTGACATCTTGTTTATGAAGTTTTACATACTCAAGTATACTATCCATGCACAATCAAAACATATAACAAAAGTTAGTTTGAAAGTACAGATATTCATCTCACCTCTAGGAGTCTCTTTCTTTCTGGATCTGTCATTTTGCCTTTTCCTTTCACAATTTCTTCCATTGATTTTTTGAGGGCTGCATTCTCCTTCTTATACTTCTCAAGCTCATTCTCAGGTCTGGAGCTACCAGACTTCAAACCCCATTTGCCAATAATTATATCTTTAGTACCCTTCGAATTCATCTTTAAGCATCTGTGGAAGCAAACACGAGAATTAGTGAATAGCAGCACCTTCCCTCGGCCAAGCAGAACCTATCTCCTCACGCCGCTCCGATACGACACGGGTAGCGCAGGCCACCCGGCCCCTGCTGAGGGCCCGCCGGGCCCCGCGGCTCCCCTGGGGCGGCGGCAGCGCCGGCTGAAACAGCGGCCGGCCGCGGGGCGGCCCTCTCCGAGGGCTGCTGAGAGGGGAAGCAGCCGCAGGGGGCTCGGCTCGCGCGGCCCCGGGGCGGCCGAAGCCCGGAGGCTCCCGCCGAAGGGCCCTACCCGGCGGCAGCGGTAGCGGCGCCGCTCGCACCCGGCCCTACCCTGCTTCCGGGAGTTTGAATCCCGCGGCGCGAGCGTCGTCACTTCCGCCCCTCACGTCACCGTCACGGCGACGGCTACAGTGTCTCCGCTGGGTCGAAAAAGGCGCGGGGTGAGGGGCAAAGCAGGCTTTTGCGCTTTCTCCTTCTGCGGCGACGACGAAAGGGGGGATGAGCGAGAAGGAGAGGGGAGTCGGCGGGGGGACTGTTGGCCGTTGGGCTGCCGTTAACGGCCGGCGGGGCGCCGCTGCGTTCTCCGCTGAGAGGAGGCGCCCCATTGGCTGGCGTGGTCGGGCGCGCGCCGCGGCCATTGGCCGCCGACCCTGCCTAGCCAATAGGCTGGGTCTTTCCTTCTGGCTCCCCCCGCCTCGCCCGGCCGCGGCACGTGCTCGCGAGCGGCCGAGGCGAGGCGAGGCGAGGCGAGGCGAGGGTGGCTCTCGCCCGCCTCCCGCGGCGTGGCGGAGGTGCTTTCTTGGCCCTGTGCAGACAGTTGAGGCGTTTCTGAGGGGTGGCACAGGGCTCGTTTGCCGTTTACGAGGCCGTAAGCATCTTTCCCCTCGAAGGGGGTTGCCATTTAGGCGTCAAATGGCGGTTGCAAAGCGAGGGGTGGCGGCAGGTGAGCGCCGCCTCGAGTCACTTCCTGGGYGGTGCTTCGCGTCGCTTCGCACGAGGCTCGCGCTCGGTCGGTCTTTCGGCGCGGAGCTGCCGGGMGGCTGAGGCTGCCAGCTCTGCTTGTGGCACTGGTGGCCCTGGGAGTTACAACGGCTGAAGACTGGTCCAGGACAGGGACGAGGGAGGAAGGATGTCGGCCAGGTCTTCTGGGTCTTCTCTGTGTAAGGGCCTCTGCGTTGTCTTCCTAGCTCCTTCTGTGGTTCAGCTTTGGGTTGCCTTTTCTTCCTCTGTAGTCCTCTTCCCTAACTACATAAAATAGAATAATTTTAAAGAAGCCTGACCCATTTTGTCTTAAAATGTAGTAAGCCAGGGTCATGCAGAGCACCGTTAGTTCAGTAGTTTTTGTGTGTAACCAAACAAATTAGACTGAACTTTGAATGTGTATGACTCATTTTGCTCCATCTTGTTGCTCTCCCCTTTCACTTCTACTTAAAAAATATTTTATAGTAGCAGTATGCACCACCTGGTGTTTTGCATCTAGTCTATAGATCGCAGGTTTGGAAACACTGCTGTAAAGCTGAAGATGGGATAGTTAACACATAAGAACTCACTCTTTGTACKCTTACCACGTAAGTTCCATGTTTTATTTTAGTATATTTTAATCCTGGTATTTGTTAGTTAGAGGAAATACTTATAGGCCTGTAAGCAATGCACAAGGTCTTATCTCTTCATTATTTGCACATATTTGCTTAACTTTTTTACATTTTTATTTTTGCATATATAAATCATTCATTCTCGAGAGATGCACTAAATACTAGTTTCTGCATTTAACATGCTGTATTTGCTGTTTAATGCGTGGCTATTCCTGATTACAACTGAAGGTGGAGCACTTAAACCAGTTTGAAGATCGTAGGTATTTCTTGATTGAAGACACACGGAGGCAGGCTAAAAACATTTACAGACAATGAAGTTCTAAAAATGGAGAAGAAAAAAGTATGAGATATCAGTAAGTTTAATACTAACTGACGACTGTGATGCATCTTGACTGCTGGGATTACGCTTAAATTATACTGCTTATGTTTATACTTCTCTTGCTGTGGTTACTAATGAGAGCCATATAATACAGATTAAGAATAAAAGCAACAAAAAAAAATCCTGCATCAGTTTTTGCACTGTGCCATTTCTGTTACTGGATTTTGCTAGTCAGAGCCTTTTTTTTTTAAAAAAAACATAGCCTTCAATAGTTAGTCCGTCATAGATCCACCCATAATCCTTCTTTACTATAAACCAGCTATTCCCTGCCTCCTCTTCCTGCTAGCGTTTCAGTCCAGAAGTTAGAGTCTGAAACTTAAGACTTCCTTGAATTTCTTTGGTAACAACAGATGTTTAGTCAAGACTGGAAACAATGCTTCGGGTGATTGTGGAATCTGCTACCAATATCCCTAAAACCAAGTTTGGGAAACCAGATCCTATTGTTTCTGTTATTTTTAAAGGTAAGGAAAACTGTCATAAATGTACTCAGTAAGGAGATTTTCTTTGGGATAGTGTTGTATGTAAGTATTTGAAAATTTATAATAGTGTTTTCATAAAGTTAGATTTGATGTAATGTTGGAAGAGACTTTTATAAGAAAGGCAGGAGTTACCTGGATGAAGTTTGAACTATATGGAGGGTGTTGGTAGGGAAAACTTTCTTTTCAGGACAGCAGTGCTTCTATTGCAAGAACCACATTTTGTAAGCTTCTGCAAAGGATTAGCCATTTACTTTAAAAGCCCAAACCAAGCTGCATAGTTAAATCCACTTTTCATTTTGGTATTAAAGATTAACTTTTTTTCTGCTCTATGTTCTTTACTTGATTTTTGTTGTCATTATTCCTCTCTTGGATGGACTAAAGGGACTTAATTTCACATACTGATTTGTCTTTAAGCTGCAGAAACCTCCAAGAAATTTTGGATCATGTAATCCATTAAACTGAACTGTGACAATTAGTTATGTTAATTCCTGGGAATGTAATTTCTAAAAGCGTAGGCAGAAATGGAAGTTGTATTTCCAAGATAAGGAAGACCATTGCAAGGACTTGTCACTTCCAGAAATCAAATCTGAAATCATGACATTTTGCTGAGGGCTGGAGTTGGTTTATGACTTCACTTCTGTTGAATCTTCACTGATTCAGTATACTGTCTTTTCAAATCTTAGCTCTTTTCTGGTACATTTCAGAGTTAATTTAATTCCTCCCTCTCTTTTGTTCATATTGCATGCTATAATGCAAGTCAGTTACCTAGTAAATTTACGGATTTTTTGCTTTTACATGGCTGGATTTGTTTCTGTGTCCTGCAGTTGTCCTAACACACAAATCATGCAACAGACTTTAAAGGACTGAATTCATATTTATCTGTTATGTATTATAACTAGGACTGTTGGTGTTCGCAAAAGTGCTTAACCATTGTTTTAAATACAATTTCATGATTATGACAGTTTTCTAGTAGAACACTTAGTATCCCATTATACCTGCCACTTCCCCTCTACCCGCCCCCATGGTTATACTACATACAATGGCTTAGATTTTTTGCTTTCTGGACAGAGTGGTTTAATGTGTCCAGAAAATGTCAGACTCTTGACAACTATTGAGGAGCTCTGATTTAGTTTGTAGTTGGAGTGCCTGGCTGCAAGTGCGAGGAATTAGAGATCATATCTGACATATGTTGAACTTAGACTTTTTATTTTTTTTTTTTTTACATTGATAAGACTTAAATCCATTTCACAGGCTGGGGAAAATTCAGAATAAACAGGCATTTGCAGGGCTTTGGCCCTAGCCCTGCAGTACATACTTATATTCTTGCACTACAGTGTATTTTTGGAGAAATCCTACAGTACAGGACTCCACTCACTTGACAGAAAACTGGTACGGAAGTTCACGTTTCATTGAACAGTGTTTTCTTCATTAGCTTTTTTTAAACTTTAACTTACGTGGGTTTTGCTGATGACAGGTTCAGTAATTTAAGACCTCAATTGAAATACTCAATATCTCTCAGGATTAGACATTTACAGCCATACTGTGAGAGAAAAAAGACCATGATCCTACATATATTAGTGTATAAATGACCCTGCCAACACTTTATATATTAATAACGAGTTAGTACCGTTTTATCTGTTTACAGAACAGAGTTCATCGGTATTTATATAACTTAGAGACTAACTACAGTTAGTACAATTAATATAGTAATGTATGTTAAGTACATACTATGAGGAAATGCACAACAGTTTCCATTGTGATATTTTGTTTATAATAGATTTTTKTGTGTGTGTGTGCAAGTGTTTGACTTTTTATACTTTTATTATCAGTCCTATGGGCTGGAACTTTACTTTTATTTCCTTTAAAAACACTTCATTGTTCAAAGAGAACTACGCCTCCATAGTAAACTATTTTTGCTGTCTGGAGCTAGGAACTGTTACTGCAGGATTTTGAGTTTTTCATCACTTTATGTGAGACAAATTAGTAGTCAAATTAATAAGAAATAATGTTACCATTTGCTGGAAAAGCACTAAGTGGTAATGGTTAAGTCAGTAGAATTCTTTTGGCATGTCAGATATACCAAACTGGAAAAAAATCTGTAAGATTCTTGTCTTTGGATGTAAAAGTTGCTATCACTGCTGATATTTGCTGTCAATACTAAGTTGCTTAGTGCTTTGATCATTCCCTTTGGCTGTGTCATTTGATTTTATGCACTAAAAACTGATGTGAAATGTCATTCAGTTTGGTTAGGCCACGCTGATTAACACTTTTTTTTTTCCGTTTGTGCTTAATATAATGATTTTCCAGCAGGCCTGTAGTGGTATGTAACAATGTTAACTCATCTTCCTGTGTGTGGAATACAAAATTTTTGGAGAGTATTTGTTTACTAAATTYGTATTTTATTTTTTCCAAAGTTTTAAATTATCCTAGCTTTCATTTCCTGGTTTTCAGAGGTCTACCTGTTAGCTCCAACCTGCATTTGCCACCACTCTGTGATCTTAATTCTTCATTAAGAGGTGTTCTGTGGCCATTTAGTGAACTGGAATGTGATACCCCTTTAAATCTCAGTTAGTTATTCTAGGCGATAATGCTCACTTCCCAGTGTTTTTCATCCAACTTTTGCACAAATGCCTAACACAGAATGATTTTTCTTACCATTGTCTAGAATATGCCTATTATAATGGAATTGTAAATCTTACTCTTTTGTTTTTAGGAAAAYATAGTCTAGAGTGGAAAATCTTACTACTTGTCAGGAATTGTCTTGGCCTCTGTTTAAGCYGTGTCTTTCCTATGTTACAGAGTTAGTTGAGCTTAGGCAGGGGTCATAGACCCTTTATCCATCAGTTCCTGCAGGCTCAAGTCTGTGATTCACTATGACCTTTATAAACAGCTGCAACTGTTCCTACTTTCCACTAGCACTGAGAACATAGTTTTCTRTGATTCTTAGCTCCTATTTGTAGGAGGACATGGAGTAACAGTGTCAAACCCCAGATACTTGAGSAAATTCACATTCAGAAATGCTTTGTCTCTTATTATGATACATGAAGTTGAACTTATCTTACTAGCATGGTGATTCGTTCTTCTGCAAAATGTGAGTCTGCAGCATGGTAGGTTATGAATGTTCTTTCCTCTGTGGTATGCTGTGAGTCAATATCCTGTATAAATTGTAGACAATTGCTGTTACAGAAGTGTGACTCAGTTCTCGCAATCTGCAGTATGGGCTGTTTTTTTTCCTTTCCTTCAGTACATACCATTCATCCARTTCGTCCAATAGAAAGAGCCACCACAGTGTTCTGCTTAAATAGTGTGTGTACTGACTTGCCCATGTGGCATATCTTTACTGTTGCTTCATGGACCTCTACAAAGTTTTTCTGGCAAAGTATAATCATAACTTGGAAATAATAAAAGTGCTCTTACCTTTATTGTATTTCTTAAATGCAAGGAATGTGCCTGAACCCCYAGCCTTCTGGTACTGACTGTCCATGTAATATATCAGCAGTTAGCTTACTGATCTTACTTAAATCTACTCATACTTTGTTACTGATATATGATATTTRTTTAGAGACTTGCTTGTTTGCCAGTGTTGTTCTGTGCTGCTAAGTGTTGTGTCAAGACACTTTTTCTGTTGGAGGTGTTTATGGTTTATGTATGGTTCAATTAAACATTAAAAATAAAGTCATCAGATGTTACTTTAAACCTGTTGTAACTCTGGAATTCCGTTTCACTTTGAGGATACATGTAGGTGATGGGAGCCTGCAGAGGCCCTTTGCAACACTGAAGTTGTTACTACTCTCTTAAGTTGTGTTTATTCCTTTCAGGAGAAGGAACTTGGATTGAAATGCCACAGCATGTGTAATTTACCCTGTCCATGATTTGTTGACCGTATCATGAATGGTGGAAGATCTGTAATTTGTAGGCTAYGGTAAAAGTCAGTGAAGTGATACATCTTCATATATGATCTCTTGAAACCACTTTTTTGAGAAAGGCTACATTTCTTTTTCTGTGCATATTTTTGTCCTGCTAATACTTGCTCATTTAAAACAGAAAATACTGATATTTAATCATTAATTCTTATATTCCTAAGTGATGTTATTTTAGATATGAAATATGCAAATATTTGGTAACCCAGATATGAATAATACAGAATGAATTTTCTTCACTACTGAAGTTCATCACTCTGATGTTACTGTTGGRTTTGGTGTCTCTGAGCCTTTTAGTCTGTTCTTTTTCATTGGTACTGAAGATGCAGTAAAAGGCCATAAAAGGTTTGAGGTAACTAAAAATTAATTTGCTTTTTGGGGATGCATATAGGTATTCTTAAACAAAACAGAATAAAATGCCTCAAAAACTACTAAAATTGGCCAAAGGAAGTTTTGACTGCAAAATCTGCAACTGGTGGACGAGACAAAAGAATTTGAATATTTGGTTTAAAGTTCAGTTTTCTTTTGAAAAGAGAAATGATTTTCTTTCCTTTTTTTTTTGTAAAGCTTTACTAAAAGCAGATTATCACACTTTATTTGTGTTTGCAGATGAGAAAAAGAAAACAAAGAAAATTGACAGTGAACTCAATCCTGTTTGGAATGAGGTAATTTTTTTGTCAACTCTTGATCTTTTATAGTACAAAATACTTTTTTAAAAAAATGGTAAGTCAATTGCTGCAGTTGTGACTATTGGAAACAATAGTTGGTGATAGTGAAGGTGTCTGTAAATGCATGAAAAAAACTTGAGTGGATTCATCTTGTGCTATGTATCACAATTCATTATGTAACATTTCAAGTAAAAGTAGATGGATATCTGTTTCGTTTGTGGCTTTTTTTTCTCCACTCATTTTGGACCAAATGATACTCAAGTGTTGTAGAGGCACATTTATGGAAACGTAATTGRATCCTTTATTATATACTAAGAATAGAACTCATCACATCAGGATGAATAATGTATTGAAGTTCCTTGTGAATGGTTGGTAGATGTGGTCATAATTTGCATCCTCAGTAATGTTTTTCTAAGAGAAAGAGTTTTCTTAGTACTCTTCTTCACAACTAGAAATGAAAACTAAAGATTGTTGTTATGTTTTATAACTATTTATACAAAGAAACAAAACCTACAAAATATGTGACTGAATTCAAGAGCAGCTGACTTTTGACCAATATTGCAATAGGAATAGTATTAGATCTTATGAATGAAAATGAAATACTCATGTTAAGAGGAAGTGCAACTACAAGTGTAGTAATGGATCAGTATTAAACATCTTCAGTCTTTTTTTGTTATTGCCACTACTAAATGCCAAATCAAGAATGTTTTATGAGCATGTTCCAAGATTGTTCATTGTGCTTTTGCAAATGTAAGCTAGTCTGGTCTGTCTCTCAGTAAAAGCAAAATTTTTGCTGAATAATTTCATTACATGCTACTTCTGTTAATTATTTACATTCAATTTGTAATCATGGCTTGTTGTTGCTCCGTTTCTTTGTTCAGATTCTTGAATTTGACTTGAAAGGAATTGCTCTGGATAATTCATCTTCCCTGACGATTATTGTAAAGGATTTTGAAACAATTGGACAAAACAAGTATGTTCTTTTTCTCTAGTATTAAACACTTAACTTTCAGTACAGAATTCAATGGGAAAATGGGACTGATTGTTAGTGGAGAGAAATGATTGATGGGGCTAGATGGTTTGTGATAAAACACTACATGTAGCCTGTAATATAAGGCAGTGTGCTTCCCATACCTCACATGTTTGATTGTTACTTTGAAAGAAAGTGTCAGCTTTCTCTATACAAAATCTTAGACAATTTTATCTGAAGCTAARTGCAAGGAAGGATTTGGGGACGTGAGGCAGAATTTGGATAAAATTTAGATCCGTACACCTATGATTATTTGTTGAAAATTACAGCTGCCTTAATTCAGTTGGTGCTTCCTTATATTTAAGATCCTCAAGTGGATAGATGTATACCATCCTAGGTATCTAGGATAGGCCATCTCTTCACAAAAAGGYGCAGTGCGGCACCCAAGGCTACTATACCTAATTAGTATGTAGAAAGTAGCTCTGAAGAACTCTTAATAGCTGTTCTCAGAGCATGATTAAGATAAACACAAAAGGACTGAAAAATGCAACTGAGGCTCTTAGTCATCTTTAAAAATATCCCTGAAGAGGTATATTTTGCCTCGCTCATTAGAGGTCTTGTTTAGGAAGTGAGGAAGCCTAAGCCTAAGTTCAATTCTCCACCCTCACTGAAGGGATTCGAGTCCTTGGCTCATCTCCTAGGAGAGTGCCTTAATCACCACGATAAATAATTTGGATAAAATACAAAAACATTCTTGGGAATGGAATCCAGGCTCCCATTTTTTTTTAGGTGAGTGTGCTAGATAATGGGCTTTGTTAAGTGTCGTGTTGCTACTTGCACTCTTCCTGGCCCARTGTATCTTGAATTTTCTGCCTAGTTCTAGCAAAGCTGGAACATTAAAACAAGAGTGACTTCCCCCAAGATCAGCTTACAGCACTTCTTTGATGTGAGATAYGATGCTGAATTCACTGACACGGACTAAGAAACTGAATCGAAGTCTCCAGCTTTTGGCTGAGTGTTATAAACCTTAGACTCCATGTGTACATGGATTGACAGTACTATTGCCATCTTCTCTTCTGGCTGTGTTTTAAAAATGCAGATTAAAAATCTATTGAGTTTTTTAGTTTATTTTGAAAGAAAATATGTAGTTTTATATTAAGGGAGTCTTCTGGGAGGATATAAGTTGAATGACTTCAGCAGAGGTTGGAAATCTAGCTTCCTGCATATTAGAGGAGAACTCTAAATGGTTACAAAGAAGGAGGGGGAGTGGCACAGAGAATTGACTTTACTGTTTTTCAGTTCCTTGAAAATAAAGGTAGAGAGTCCTAATACCAGTAAAGAATTTAGGGTTTAGATTTAAGCAGCTACAAATGCTCATTTTAAAATTTTTCTTTTCTTTTTCTTTTCTTTTTTTTTATGAGATGCCTAGTGTGCAGGARTTTAAGGCATTTTCCTTGCTGCACTGTTTCTGTTTTGATTAGTGCTGCTAGTACATTCTCGTAGGCTTGAATCTTATTCTAAAAGTCTAAACTCTTCTATTGTACTACTTACAATATCTGTACACCTAATACTGGGTTCTGCATTTGTCAGACATCTAAGAATCAAGTATCATGGGATCTRAGGTGCTGCGGATCTTTTTGTATATAGTCCTTTTGTTCCTTTGTGAGAGACTGAAGGAAAGTTGTTTTCATTGAGCTTTTGGTGAAGTCTTATGTGCTGAGACAAAAACTTCTTTGACAAAATCAGAATTTAATTTTATAGAATTAAAAATAAATGTTGCTAAATAAAAGTTGCTAAAAATCTTTTTACTGTGGCATTTAAAAAAATACTGGTTTGAAATATTTAAATTGTGTACATGGGAATCCTCAAATGCAATTAATTAACATTCTATAAAAATACATGATACATACACTTCAGTGRAGTTAGAGAGTATTTTATTACTATTTTGACCTGGACTTTGAGGTTCTTGTTTATTTGTGGTGAGTCAAATGAATAACATGAACTCTAACAGGTTTTGTTTGGTTCTGCACATAACATGATAGAGATTTAAAAAAAATCTGGGAGTTTTGTAGGATTTAGGCTTTARTATCAGAATTGGAGGTATACAGCCAAACTTAAAGCAATGGACATGGATTAATCCRATAAGATAAATTACAGTGATCATTTTGTGAAATTATGTTAGCAGCCTCTCATAGTTTGCATGTTATTTGCTTTATGATTCATCACACAGGAATAATGCTGGTCCCTCAAATCAGTTGAAGGGAGAGGTTACAGACTTGGGCAAGGGGAAGCTAATCAGTAAGCTTTTCTTTTATATAACCTGCAATAAGAATAGAATGTGTTATTTCTTTCTATATATAGAAGTAGGGTCCAGACCTACTTCTACTGAAATCTCTGTCAAAGGCTAAGAGTTTCTTAAAACTCATAGCCATCGAAAGCTTCATCCATGWGTTTAATAGTTTATTTGATATTTATTTGAATCCTGTTCCTGTGTTTCTAATTATATCTTGATAAAGCAAGTATTATTATTTTAAAAATCTTAGAACAGATTTTCTGTAGTTGAACAAATACTGTTCCTTCAGGTAGCACTAAGTAAATGAGACTTCAGTAGAGTTTATGAGGAAATGAGAAAATCAGAATCTCCTCCTCTCTTCTACTGCCTGTCTCCACCTTTTTTATGCAGTGTTTACCTCACGGCTGCCATTGCAATCGTGCAGGGACTTTCTCCTGCTATGCAAAGCTTGCTTTCTGCCAGTAAAGTGAGTTTGGGAGCTTCTGCAGGTTTCTGCTTAAACCATAGGATTTTTCTTGAAAATGTAAATATATACATTTGAACAACAGGCCAAGTTCTCATGGCAGTTTGTAGTCCACTAACTGCTGGAGGATCGTTTAAAATCTTTACAAAAAAAAAAAACAGCTTGTTCAAAATGAGATGCCAKCTCCCTATTTCTTCATGTAAGGTGCTATACTGTAAACAAGGACCCATTTCACCGATTGCTGGTCTTCCTCTTTTAGYATGGCTGGGGTACAAAGCCTTCAGAGAGCATGTGTGAAATCTCTCTCTTCAGTCAATGCCCRTTAGTATTATGTATTGCTATTTTGAAAGGATATATGCTATCATATCTTTTTCTTAACTTCTCTGTGGTAAGTTTGGATATTTTATGACTCTGAACTATGCATACGTTCACATCTATTGATAGTAGTCCACTTCCATTGTTAGTTCTTATTTACTACTTTCTGTCTGCTCCTAATATCTAAATTGCAGCTCTGTCATAAAATTGCTGTTAAGCAAACTGATTCCTTCAGAGCTCCCATTCTTGAGATTCCTTTTGATCAGTAAAGCAGAAAGCATTGTATGCCTCTGATCTTAGGGAAATCCCAGAAAACATGAAACTTGATACAGGAAGGCCTGCCAGGAATCTTGTTTTTTGTGCTGCATTTTAGACAGAATCACCAAATAAGGGAAAGTGCTCATTTCAAGCCTCTTAAACAGAGTGAATTATTTTTAGAGACATTTATGGGTTGAAATTTAAGCAGACCTCTCTTGGTTTTTGTTTTTGTTTTTGTTTTTGTTTTTTTTAATATCATCTATATTCACATTTGTGAAGCTGAAACCCCAGCTTACGCAAACGCAGATTTTTACAGCTGTTTTTGTTTATGCATTAGAAGTTGTCTACAACTTAAATGTTTTTGTTTTTGTTTTTTTTAATATCATCTATATTCACATTTGTGAAGCTGAAACCCCAGCTTACGCAAACGCAGATTTTTACAGCTGTTTTTGTTTATGCATTAGAAGTTGTCTACAACTTAAATATTCTATGTATGAAAAAAAAGGCAATTGAAAATAAACGTCGAAAGATAATTTAGGAAAGTAACTTCCACATACGGAGCTGTGCAAAAGWGTGTATGGTCTGTATCAAAAACGGAGCAACACCTTAAAAATATTTCATGTTGAAAATAAGTCCTCGATAACCCGTGCACATTTGTAGAATGTAGGTGTGTTTGGGAGGTATTACTGGGGGCGAGAAAATAAGAACAGGGTATGAGAAGTGGGAAATACATGATTAGGCATTCCTGACTTTAATAAAATAATAGAAAATGTCACCTCAGATTTCTTTTTAAAAACACAAAGCAGTGTAACAGCATAAGAGATATAATAGTAATGAACATTCATGTTTAGAGGAAAAAAAAAAACATGAAAGAGGGAAAGAATTTTCCTTATGGTGCCTCCATGCATGCATTACCGATATTGCTCTTGAGTTTCTAGGATTTTATTGTTTGTTTTCTTCTTCTTTTGTTTTTATTTTTCATTTTTACTGTTACTGAGTTTGGGAATGTATTAGGATTATCATATCAGTTCTGCCATTCTTGCACAGCATCCCCTTTTAATACTTAAAAAGTGTATAGTTATGCAGATAAGTACACTTTGTAGCAAGTTTATCATGTTTTATAWCATGATATATAACATGATATATTCAGCGTTGTTAGATTTTGCTATAGATAACTTTTTTCTGTTTAATGTTTCTTCACGGCTTCAGTTCAGTTTACAACTGGCAAAAGAGAGAGTTGTTTTGTTGGGGGTTTTGTTTTACTGCTGCTTCTGCTAATCAAGCTGTTTGTTCTGGCTTGTGCATCAGACTTACTGTTACAGGTAATACTTCAAATGTAAGTGCTTGGGGAATTAATTCATTGTTGGAATGCATCCATTCTTCAGAATAGGTGATATGCGGCCTGGCAGTAGATTATTTGTGCTGAAGTGGTCTCACTTATAGACTAAGAAAATATTTTACAGGGCATACATTTAGGAAATATCTCTATGAGTTAATGTAACTATAAGAGTTACTTGAATAAAGAATTCTTTAAAAAAATGCCTACTTTAAAGCAATAATTAAAAAAAAAAATCTTGCACTCAGCTGTACATAGTAATATTGGTATATATAGATTTGTTCTTCCAAGTGCTTGTATTGGATTAATTATACCTGTGTGTTTTCTGGTTATTATATCTGTTCGTTTATAATAAAGAAGAATTTAGGTCTTTCCATCTTAAGGAGAAGAATTTGATGTTGCTCCCAAAACTCAACCTTTCTGTTTCATGATATTTGGCTCAGTTACCACTGACTTCAAAGAACTGATAATTTGACATGGCATTTATAATTGGGGAATTATTAGAAGCCCCTAAAAGATTTGCGTAAGTCTTGTCCCTAAAGGAAGTTTCCTTGCCAGTTACTGAATCCTTTTTCCTCCACCTTYGTCTGAGGATTTGGGTTGGAACCTCTTCAGGTATTTCTCCTGTGAATTTATTGCTCAGTAAGGTAGATAACCAAAGCAAGTGCAAAATTATTTTTACATAAATCTCAGACCAGCACATACCTGCAGTGCCACATTAGTCCCAAAAGATACTTGGAAGAAGAGTGTGCAGATTAGGCTGCCTTGCATTATCTGCAGACTAGATCAGGATTGCAAAGATGGAGTACAGTGCCTACTACCATAATGTCCTGACTACCAAGAGCTTTTTTAATAGTTTTTAAAAAAATGAATATTGTGTTCATATTGACATAAAATGTTCGTGATGTTAACTGAACTTTAGCTCTTCAGAGGTAAAAGCCTGTTATTTCAAAACCCATGTTTGCCATGTGCTTTGCACTCTTGCTCAAACATTCTTCCAGCTTTCTTTGCTGCAAGGCAGGGTATAAGCAGAACAATGTTTTTCTCAGCCCTACCCCCACTTTATGGCTGCTTATACACAAAGCTCCAGGACAAAAAATACTCTGCTGTTTCATGCAGTATTACTGCTGCACACATGGCTACACTGGAGAAGTGATTACAGAACACATACTCCCCCCAGAACTGCACAGAACAAAATTGCAGTATAATCCACAACTTGTAACAGCTCCTACAAACTTYATTGTTTTTGTCCAGTCAATTTTTATACTGACACAGAGGAGTGAGCATAGTGGATATTCTGGTGTTTCTACTCTGGACCAAAACACACATTGGAGAGGCTTGTTTCTGTGAATCAAGGCAGAATGAAAGTTAAGCGTATTTTTCCATTACTTTTTTCCTGGAGATACAATTTAGTGCTCCTTTGCAGGATCACTRAACTTTTGCAGATAGATTAAATCAGTACTCTTCATGGTAAAATGACTCTGTCATTGGAAAAGGTAAATAAAGCAAACCACAGTGATTCTCACATGTATACAGATAGATCACCATAGAAATCAGCTAGAGAGGGTTCACATGCATGATTCATGATTAGCTGGATTTTCCAGCRTAAAGATGTCTGAAAAGAGAACACATCTGCTTTTTATTATGTCTAGTACTGTTGGTGGAAATATTTCAAACTCTAAGAACACAAATCTTTATGCAGTTTAAAAAAGCTTGGTCATTTCAGTTCTCCCTGTGAAGTTTAACAAAAAAAAAGTGTTAACAGGAAGTTAAAATCTTGTCTGAATGAATTGATTTGGAGGCAAGCGAGCTGTTGGGATTATGTATTTCTCCAGGTTCTTTATCTTTACACAGTTAGTTACCTAGTGACACAGGAAAAACAGATTAAGCACACCCTTTTCTCAAGCAGAAAAATGCAGTCACAAATGGTGCAGCAAATTATTTGGTCATATTTAATTTACAACATTATTTACAGTTATTTCTATGTTATTTGAATCCTCCTATARTTGGATCAATTTCTATAGATTCTTCTCTCTTTCAGTGTGGCTGTGCATGGTTGCTAGGCTTTCCTTCCAAAGATTGTATATAAGTATAGCCTGGGTAGGATTAAGTCTTTCAGTTTTCTGGTTTGTATAAAATAGTATCCATGATTTTCTTCTTTTTTAAACTTCATTCCTGCAGCAAGTATTGTCAAATAACTAAAGAAGATTAAAAAAACCATTTTTTTTCAGAATACAAATAACACAAGGTGGGAGTTAGGGCCTATAGCAGAGAAACTATAATGGAACATATACACTGAAAAAGAAGGTGAGTGTAGTGATTATAAATTACAGTGTGGGATCAAGGATGATGATGAGAATAAACAATATAAATGTCTGCCAAAATAAACCCTAAAAATAAGCCAAAAGAATGTAAAGACTTGAATCTCTATGGCTTAAAATTTACAAGCCTTATCTCTAAAGGCTTAAAATCACTATGCATGCATGGCAGTCAAGAGGAGTAGCATGTAATCAGCTTGATATGCTAAAGAACTTAGTAGTAAAGAACTTACAACAGTAAGAGGGAGAAATAAAATGGTTGGTACTGTGAATCAGCATTTCCTCATTGAGGCATGATTATGAAGTTTCACTTCTCTTGGTTGTTTGGGCGGCTAACAGGAAGTACTAACCACAGCGCTAACGGATTAATTAGCTCTGGCACAAATGCAACACTGTGTTTAACTGCTGGTCAATTGGTAGTTAATCATTTTTTAATTTGATTTTTATTTGATTGCTGAGGAGAATGTGTTTTATACCTTGTACTGATAGAAGGTATATTGAAGTGGCTTAAAATCTGCTTGTGTGTGTGGAAGCTGTGTTTAACTTCTGAGGTCTTGCTTGGTAGATATGCCAGAGTGTTCAAGCTGCATGTAGCAGGACAGGTTTGTTTGTTTTTAAACTTTTGTAAAGCAGAAGAAATTTAAGAGACTTTTGGGCTGTCTGGTCACCATATATGTACAAGTCTTAAGAGTAGCCAAAAGGTACTTGAGCAGAGTTAWGAAGTTATACTCAGTTGCCACCTAGAGCCAAAACATCTGATGGAGACAAGTTAGAGGATTTACTGAGCCATTCCAAAAGCAGAAATTATCCCATATCTGGAAAAGGGCCACTTGGTGGGTGCAAGAGACTAGTGAGGCCTGGCATTAAATGGGCAAATATTGTCTGCCTAGGCAAGAACAACAATCTAATGGAGCTCCAGCCAAGAGTAGTATCCTTTGAGGATGAACAGATGGCAGAAYGCCTTTTCAGCTGTGCTGGAAGTAAAGGACTCCTTGTCACTTTGACAATCATGATTTCTAAGGGAGATTGCAGGCCTGTTGCAAGGTAAAAAGTCTTCAGAGTTCTGAAGARCAGAGTGTTGCCATAAGGATCCACAGTACTGGTGCAGAGAAGTGCAGGGGGCTARTTATATATCAGAAGCTACGTAGTTCACAACAGAGAGCACTCTATGTACAAAAATAACATGATTTSATGTTCTGATATGTGACTTGTTTGAGAAGAGGCATCATGTGACAGACAGAAGTTGATGATGAACTGCCTTTCTCTTCCTGCTTCCTCAGCCAGGGGAATCTGAAATTAGACCAAGGCATCAGACAAAGAAGAAGAGCTGGTCTAGTATAACCACAGCTACACACTGAAGGAGTCTCATTACTCTCAGAACAGGATTTGTGTGCCAAGGACAAATTTAAGAAAGAATGAGGAAAGTTGATGTAGATGAACTGGGATGAGAGTGTCTACCGATGGAGTATGACTCTTAAAGTACAGATGGCAGGGAGCAAGACACAATAATAGGAATGAACAAAACTAAAAATGCTGGTGTGAGTTAACGAAGTAAGTACGTTTAATGCTTTCAGTTACAGGCAAACAATTCAGTCCGAACTGATCAGGGTAGAGAAGACTCAGACTTGAAGCTTTAGACATGGAATGTGTTCATGAGGATATGAAACCCTATCTTAGCTATTGGTCATAGTAATATAGGGTAGTATAAAGAGATTCCRGTGATCTTTGTCCAAACCTGTAATTTGAATTGTATTTGGAATAACTTTCCACCCACTAAAAGAGCAARCAAGGTAAAGAAAAGACAGAGCCTCTCCTGATGCATAAAGTGGTGAAGTCAACTGGAGGAGATACTGGTGGGTGAGTGGGAAAACCCATTGGATAAGACCTTGGGGAAAAATGCATCTTAGGAGGATGTTCACTAGGGATACATGCAGAGGCTGTGTGTCTGTCTAAGGTGAATATTTTGACCTGAGCTGCTTCAAAATTCATAAGACAGTGGCACTGGTTATACACAGGTTTGTGAACAGCTTTATGCTGAGATCCTTCACTTAGAATCTTACTATTTTGATAATGTCCGTCCTTTGTGCCTTGATGAGTATCTGCAGGAGTTGAGCAGTCTGTAAAGTAACATTAACTGTAACTTTGTCTTCCTCATGGAGGGATCCAGCCTGGCTGAGGTAGAGAGACACTTAGGGGATGGAAATTGTAGCTGAATGCTTACAGGAAGAGATAAGAGTTAAAGGCTTCAAGGGTTTTTGGATCTGCAAATATATATATGCACTAAGAGGAAGGGTAAAACCAGCACTCAGCAGCAAGTTAGAGAGACAGAGCACCTGGTGAAAAAATCTTCCTTCACTTCTGTTAAGGAAGGAGTGAAGCATCCTGTGTTCAGTGAACAGGACCACTTTGAAAAAGGCCAAAGACTGACTGCCTAAAGCTTAGAATTAAATAAGTAGATAGCCTGAATAGACTTCTCTCTCTTGCTATAATGGGGAAAGATGGAGACTCTTGTTGCCCAATCTGTCAGAGGAAGGGGAAGCAAAAGACTTGAGAATAGTAGCAGGCAGATAGTCTGTCTGACTGACCCTCTCTTCAGTCTTCCTGCGGTGATCTATTTTTTTAAAAAAAATGGTGTATTCAAATGAGTGCACTGTTATCATTGGGACAGGACAGATGAGTATAAGGAAATGCAAATTTAAACTGGAAGACTTCAAAAGCAGTGCTGCTGAACAGCTGTTCTGGAGTTAATGTCACCAGATATGAGGGTGTGGTTGTTGAAACAGTCATCCAGATGATTTGAATCTATGTGACTCCTGAATTGAAATTCTTTTTGGTGTTAATAAATAAGTCATTCCAGTTCACACYAGATCAAATTACCTAATCTGTGAAACTTTTCTGCAAATGCACATAGGAAAAGATTTTATCTGTCTTTCYTCAGAATCGGATTTGTTTTTTTGGGGGTAGACTTGGCTTTTTTTCCTTTCTGTAATTCCTCAAAACATATGTTTCTGAAATGAGAAGGTACAGTCGTAGTTGAAGGATTTGAGGAAAATAAGAATATTTGGAATTGTAATATTTTATTGATCCATTTTTTATTTGAAAAAAAAAAAGACTGAAGATACAGTTGTAGGTTTCCTTCAGTATCCGGCTGCATAAATGAAATCCAAGCATTTGTCCCTTTCAGCTGTAATAATTTTCTATTTCCTTATAATATTACTTGCTTCCAAAGCTCTGTTAGCCTGTTAGAAACCTATTTAATAAAGAGAAAAATGCATTAACGTCCTCCTTAACATCTTTGGGATTTGCAATTTTGTGGATTGAACCTTTTCTACTTTTCTAATAGAAAAGACTTTTCTATTTTTCTAATAGAATAGGCTGTCTAATAATATCAGTGCCTGCCTGAAGAATACCTGCTCTTTACATAGAAAAGTTTGGTCAGATGTAGAGGGAGTTGTTCTTTCTGGTCTGTAACATCAGACTTATTTGGCTTGTATGTAATAGTAGTTTTAGGAATGTTCCAGCCACAGATAAAGCCTCTTTCTGTTTGAGAAAGACCATCTGCTGTTTCCCCTGCAAATTCTATGTTACTGTTTGGTATCAGGATCTGCTGTGTCAAATCAGAGGCAATGTCAAAYAATAAAGGGATAAATAAGAACACTACAATAATGCGTATGTGAAGTTCCAAATCTAGGTTTGTCTTATGGGTTGAATGTAATTGATTACTTAACAGTAGAAATTGCTTCTTAAGCTCCCTGAAGTTGAGAAATGCCTGGAATCAAAGTTTGAGCTAACATCTAGCTCTTTGCAACTGTTTGTCGAAAATGAAAGTGGACCTGGGGTTGGTTTGATGCTCACTGGAATAACTAGATACATTTTCATAGCTTTTAAAGGACAGTGGATCAAGACTGCRATACTGAATCCAGATCTCTATTCAGAAAGAAGGCAGGTGTCAGAACTGCCATCAGAGCAGTTTCAGTTCAGGTCATGTTGAAGTTAAAATAGCTTCAGGCAGTTTCTGTGCAGTACTGTGTGCTCTTGAACTGCGTTTCACATCCAGCCCATCCCCTGTGTGTGACGGATATGTGAGGCATTGCTGGACTATTGCTATACTCCAGCAACTCTTTTAGCTTCTCTCTCTCTCACTCTTAGTTTTAGGTTTTTAAAGAGCTCTGCTGGAAAGGATTGTGAATATTAAATCATGAAATAATTTAGAGACAAGATTGGGTGGAGAAGGAATGATGTTATCATGTGGACACTTACAAAAGCAGGAGACTGGACATAGTGCCCCAGAAGATCCTTTTACTCCTAAGGTCCCATGACAAATTAAAGTGTTTAGAGAGGGAGGAAGAGAACCAGGAGAGGAAGGTCTGTTGAACCCAAAGGAAGGAGGAGGAGGCTTGAAGAAAAAGTGTGTGACTGATGGTATCAAGAAGCTGATAGCTCAGTCTGAATAATATTGCCAATCCTGAGATTTAGCAGAGAGGATCTCATTAGAGACTTTAGTGAGTATTTTCAATTTAGTGAAGGGAGCAAAAGCTGGATTTGATATGTTTTGGGAGCTGAGTGGAGTCA
This sequence comes from Rhea americana, assembly GCF_003343005.1. Classification (NCBI taxonomy): domain Eukaryota; kingdom Metazoa; phylum Chordata; class Aves; order Rheiformes; family Rheidae; genus Rhea; species Rhea americana. The sequence goes on from NW_028185284.1 coordinate 414,097, forward strand.
AATGTAAATGATGTATTCAGTGAGCTTACAGATAACAAAATGTCAACAGTGGGAAGGCAAATGGAGCTGGATGTTTTTTAAAGATAGAATAGAGAATTGGAAAGAGAGCAAAGAGGGAGGTGGAGAAAAGTAGATGAAAGAGATTGRGAACAAGCTGTATAGCAGGTCACAAGTTCCAGGAGGGAGGTTGACAGGGAAGTAGAGAGAAGTTCTGCAACCGGGATGGACAGAGCTGTAGAAGATGTGCAGAGGGAGAGGGCAACCTGCACAGAGAACACAGCATAATCCTAACGCGGATGAAAAAGTGGAGGAAGAAGTAAAAGGTTTGAGGAATGAGCCTAAACTATCAAAAAGACAGCTAGAGTTGAAGATGTGAGATGACCTGGGAAAGCAGTTTACTGAAAAGGTGACAGCACCAAAGTAATTCTAACAGGTCATTCAAACAGCAAAATAGAGTTGKTTTTTCTTATGTACAGGGAAACAAAAGCAGAGGTGTGGAATACCTGGAACATAAGTTTGCAAACAGTGAGGTATGTTCTCAAGACATTATAGCACATGAGAGTAGCTATCATAATGTTCTTGCTTCATGTAAAAAATGCCTTGGCATCCTTAGCTTCTGCGTGAAAAGGCCATGTAATCTATTCAAAGGGATCTCACTTAAGTTCTCCACTTAAAGATCTTTTCTAGCTTGGCAGCAGTGTTGGTATGTTGTTTGGAAGGCATGCTCTTTGTAATATTTGCATGGTGAAATTATCTCAGGGTTTTCTCATTTTCAAAAACTCTAGTAATTCCAATAATCCACTTCAGTACAAAAGTAAACAGTTGTTACATATTATGGAAGYGAAATACTGTGCCAGCACATTACAAGACCAACCCTGCACTAGTAGAAATTCTACCTAAAAGAAGTTTCTCAAATAAAAAGTGTATGCAGTTCTTGCTCTTTTTTGAGAGAGAGAGAGAGGATTAGGGTRGCACATGCAGTCCCAAAATGAGAAAAGTAACTCAGGAGATTCTACCACGTAGTGTTAAATCTCCTGGGCAGTTTATTTCATAGGGCCTCTGTAGAGCCATATTTAAATAAACAGAGAATTTAGAGGCAAGCAGATGAACCTACTGCAAAGTGTAGAGTATGGACAGGAAAATTATTTTTTTTWAAAGACTGTAGTAAGCTCACTGATTATATTTGTTTTGTTTCTTTGTTTTTATTATGGACATGTTTGTGCATATGTCTTTTTGTATCTATGCTACAACAGCTGTTAATGTCTAGCTTTCATATCACACTTCTCATCTGAGAATTTACAAAGCTATAAAGGAGAAGGAAATGTTATATCCTCTAGTTTATGAATGAGAACTCTGTGGCTGAAACAAGTAGCATGGTTATTGAGGGTCATACAGAAGAATATGTTCAAATAAATAATAAAAAACTTAGGTCTTTATCCTCTTTTAGGTTGGAGATGTCTTCAGTAAAGAAAACCATCACATTTAAGTGCAATGAAACAGAAAGTACAAATCAGCAGTATTCAGTCATTAGATAGCATTTGCAATGACTTTTTGTGTGTGTGTGTGTGTGTGTGTGTTTCCAAGCCATGACCAGAGTCATCTAGTTGACAAACAGATAGCAACAAATAAAAGGGAACTTCTGTTTGATTTATACTTGCCTTCTAATATGATTTTTACCTTCATTTCAGATTAATCGGCAGTGCATCCATAGCACTTAAGGACCTTGTAGGTAACCAGAGCAGATCTCTTCCTTTCAAACTCATACCTCTGCTGAATGAAAGGGGACAAGAAACTGGAGTGAGTAGCTTCCATTTCTTTTCCTGTATTCGAGATCAAAATACTTCCTCAAAAGAGCTTATAGGGAAAAGATGTATTTTTAAGTTATTTTTGCTTTATAGATTAAATGCTTTGCAATTTTATAGCAAAAGCTCCAGGGAGATGTAATATATAACAAAATATAATTATGCCTATACCATCTGAGATTGTTCATTATTGAAGAGATTCTTTTAAGGTAGATAAGCTGTTTTCTACATATGTGTTATGCGTTTGTGTGTGTGTATTATGGGCCACAGGCTATTCATGAAAATCAACCTGAAAAACAGGACATTCTCCTAAGAGCAGATGGAGTTCCCATATGCAGTTTCTGCTTTATTATTTATAACATCCATCTGTGTCATAGCACTGATTTTTAGGAAGCATGTAAACGTGTCCATATTCAATTTCATCTCGGTTCAAAAAATGACAGAAGAATTTATTTCACTTGGTTTAGCCTGTGTTTAACAGAGTAATTGATATCTGACAGGATGTCAGAATTGATATCTAACAGAGGTAGTTTCTGGAACCTTAACTTGTTTGTGCAGAATAGCAGCTTATATTGCATTCTAGTACACTTATTGAGAGGCTTCAAGAGTAGTTTCAGTATCTTCTCAGCTGTAGCTTAAGATCATAGTTGATGACAATTATTTTTTGATGACTCCTCACATTTTTGTGGCAACTGGAAATAATAATGGTTTATTTAAAAATCCAAAACTCCAGTCACATGCAAAAATGACATTTTTATGATTAGAATGGAAAATGACATAGTGCTTTTTTCCAGGATGGAGGTATGAATAAACAATTAGAAGAGCCAGATAGGAAACTKTACTTCTGGTTCAGACTTGTTATGTGGATCAGATAGCATTATCTCTCACTGCCTTTATTTTTCCATTTGTAAGTAGAGGATGGTAACAGTCACCTTGTCAGCCACGATTGTTGTGAAACTAAATAAATTAGAATTTGTAGAACATTGGATATACTTGTGATGGGATTTTCTAAATATCATAAATACAGTAATTTAGTTTGTTAAATATAGCTTAGAGACTGTTCCTTATTATCTGTAAGTTGTGTAGCCTTTACTGTTTGTATATATGTGTAGCTCAATACCAGTTTMTTCATGTATTAAGAGGCTGAAGATTTTATTATTAAATATGCTGCAAGTATAAATAGTTACTGTTAATATATGGTGTTATACCCACTTGCTGCTTAAATAAATTGTTAAGAATACTGTATGCTCTGTATAAAACCATACATTTCCATATAGGCAACAATTGATTTGGTAGTAGGATATGAGCCACCAGCTGGGCCTGCAAATCCAAATGATCCAGGAGGGACCAATATACAAGAAGGTATTTCAGTCTTTCTCAGAACATTATTGTTAAAAGATCATGAAGGTGTTTAAGATAAGACTGTTGCCTTAAATGGTTAAACAGAATTTTTCATAGAAAAAAAATAACCAGAAGTAAGCATGTCAAGATTGTCTAATGGTAATTAAAAAAAAAAAAAAATACGGGTGGTTCAATTTGAATTGCAGTGAGGAAAATTTGAATTTCCAGATGTGATATGTTTTTTTTTTAACATCATTGTCTTCAGTGGAATTRTGTTAAAAAAGATTAATGCTGCTTAAAACTTTTCAAAGGGTTCTGGCTTAAAATGGTTATTTGAGTGCTCAAATAAATYGCTGTTAACTGCTGTAATGCCATAGGGCTAACCAAAAAAAACTGAGAAATCACTTTTTTTTTTTTTTTAATAGATTCTGTAATGTTCAATGTCGAGGAGTTTTAGGAAAGGCTTTTCTTAAAGCATTAAACTGTTCTCCACAGAATGTTTTAAGTTATTGAAAGACAGTACTGTGTGTTGTATTAGGCTTGACATTTGACTCACCCAAATGATTTTTGTAATCAGTGGAGAATGCTGTTGGTCTCTGTATTTCATTTTAACCAGGCTTTTCATGAGAATATTTTTGAGAGTCTCCCATTTTTACAGACTCATCAGAAAAGTGTTAAGTAAAACAAGATTTCTTCAGTTGACAGACAAATTGTTACTCTAATACCCAGTGTATATCTTGTGCAGAAAGAAGTAAATTTAATAAATATTGTATGCTTGGGGAGAACAGTAGCAGCTATAAAACAATCCTTCAAAGTTTTGAGAAGATTTGCACTCTGTTTTAAGGTTTATGTTTGGTTTCAGTATGGTTAGCATTAAAAAGACTTTGTTTTCTCTATACTGTCAAACAGTAAAATAAAGGGATTTTCACATTTTGTTGGTAGGAAGTGAGGTACTTGTAACAACAATGAAAGATTACCCCTTTTCAATAAAATAGAGYACATAAAGCTCGTGCTGCAAAGAGTGCACATTAATTTATCTGATATGCTTTAGGCTGTTTCATTTGGCAGCAAAGCAATAAATGTTCTTTTTTCATTTAATGATTCTTATTCAGMATTTGCTCTTTATATGGGCAATTTTAGCTTTCCTAATCTCAATCAACCTTATAACAATAATGTATTATTTTATAATTCTCTTTAATCAGAAATTTTATAATTGCTGGTGTCACGATCAGATTATGCTCAGTGCCTTYGTGGTCAGTATCTTTATTAGGATTCTACACACTGGTCTTTGTAACAGAAAAAAATCAATACCTGTATTGGTTTGTGTAATATTCATAATTACAGAAGGAGTAAATGACTTTTGCATTCTGAAAAATGTTTGGAGGTCACTTATGTGACTCTCACTGTATAAGCTATGTAGCTACATTCAAATTTAGGGTTCAGCAGTCCATCACAAGTATTTTATTCAGTTTTATGAAATGAGAAGTATTCTTTGTTCAGAGAGAATAATTGTATCGCATGGGGCACAGAGAAAACCACGTAGCCCTGGCTGGAACACTTTCTCCAGTATTAGAGATTTCTACATATTAGGGTGCTGTATAATCCCAGGCTTGTTAGATATTTTAACAACTCAAATATTAGAGGTGCTAAAAGAAATTTGAACAAATTAATCCAATTTAATATTTGTTGGGCAAAATCTTAGCTTGTTAGTGCAGGTATGGAGAGCTTGGAAATAGAATCCCTATGGTTGTAATTCTCCTGGGAACATCAGGATGCAGGAAAGAGATAGCAGGCACACAGTCTTGCTGAATGCATGGCCAGTGCATTTGGAGGGATGAAAGTGGTAGCTCAATGAGATTTTGGAAGCCTTAAAGGTTCACTGTTACTGTGATCATTCAATTTAATCTGTCACAATCACTCTCCCATGGTTATTAAACTGGTTGTGTGGGAAAAATGAGAAATAACCCTCATGCTCCAAAATTTGCAGTTTAATTCTGCAAGTTCAAGGCCTTAACATTGCACAGAGTATTCTGGTAGCCTTCAAGGAAATACGGAATTATACTTGTTGACTATTCTGGTGCTAACACTAATGTTGGAATATAGTGCAGTAGATCTCCCAAGTTTTTGTTCAATTGCAATTAAATAATACACTCCATACTTTCCTGTTTACTGGAGCTTCTAGAGAAGCAGCTTCGAATTATCTACTAATCTCTGGTTTTGCTAGTATTATTACTTGAATGATTGCTTTCAGTTTGATTGCTTCTGGAAGGTGTCTGCAAAWAAGAGCAAGAGTCTTCAGAAAAGCCAGGCAAAAGCTGAAATTTTGGCTTAAGGAAGAAGACGGATTAGTGAAATCCCACATCTCTCTGGATTACCAGTAGACACAGCATCTTTGGTGGTATAAAGATGTATATTATGTGTAAAAATATAACCTCTAATTTTGCTTTACACCCTGCCTGAATTCTGGTTGGCTGTTATTTTCTAGGCCTTGGTGTTYCTCACCTGCTGTGTTAATGTGACATTCTGAAGTCTGTCTGTATCTGAAGCTCACTGCTAGTGTCTGATGTTCAGTTCTTACGAATTATGACACTTAATATTGTGTTTTGAAGCTTCTCCAAAATGTTAGCCTCTTCGTGTTGTTGTCTGTTGATTCAGAAGCAGTGATAATGAGCTTCATACGGAAGACATACTGAAAGACAAAGGCGTAGCCTCTTCTCAGGGATGCAGAAACCTGTTACTCCTGTTTACCTCAAGGGATGTTATACCTGTGCATCACATTGTAATGAGTATATCAGTTTGACTGTTATTTTCTGATAGAGAATGACATAGCAAGCAAAAAGTTGAAGTGAGAGTCTCCTGAAGTGAAATTTTAATTACACTTGAGTTCAGTGGGAGATGTCATTTTGGGGTGTCAAGGAATAGGTAATTCAGACACGAAAGCTCTGTGTTGAATTACTAAACTTTAAAATAATTTTATAGAAAYGTGAACTTGAACACTAAATGCAAAATTGATTTATATAAGATTATTTTGGTAGCTCTTTAAGAATTGCTAATATTGTRCAGTTAACTATAATTTAATACAGATAAAGTAAAACATGGCAGGCCTTTAGCTGGTAAAACAGGTATGCATCAAATCTGCATGAAAATTTTTCAATGTAAATCAGCAAACGCACCTCCGTTAATGATTTTAGATACCTATTTTCAATGAAGTGAAACTGTCTCCCCAGTTGAAACTACTGCAGTTCAATTTCAGGCATGAGTTAGGATGTGTGATCAGTCAGTTGCATGAATCTATCTGGGCAGGTAGATTCTGAATGATATTACAGAGGTGGGGACTTGTTATAATTATATAGAGGTATTTAATGTATAGTCTATCAGTCTGTGCTTTTATACATCTTCTGCGAGGATCACTGAGGACTTGATTGCACAAAGTGAACAGCATCCAGCATTGGCAAACTAATTCRTAAAGTAAACAAACATTCTTTGATTTTATTACTGCTAAACACTAGAAAGACAATTTTTTTTTGGTAGATTTTACCATACTTAGTGTCCCTTAATTAAGAAAAGAAACTAGAAATGTGAGGAAGTGACACACTTCTGTGGTCTAGATATTTATGGATCTGTTTCGCAATACTGGAACTTCATTGTATGAWCCAGTATTGTAGTGTCAGGTGGTATTAGAACAGTCTTTTACAATAGTATTGTGATTTGAGAACTGACTTTCAAGAGGCTTACTAGGACACTGCTTTTGCAGTTAAATGTGATTCAGAATTTAGTTTTAGATTTAATAGTGGTGCCCCTCCCCCCCCCCAAAAAAAAAAAAAAAAAAAAAAAAGAGTTTTCATGTCCTTTTAGGAAAAGGAAGTAATAACCACTACAATGCTAGGGCTCAATATTGCTGCTCAGAAACTAGCTTCAACTGGAACAAAATCAGTCACTTCTGGTATATTGTGAGTGAGTCAGTGATGATTATAGCTGAATTGTACTTTGCTGCATGCATTCTCTAGAAGCAGCCAACTGAAGTTGCAAGTTATTTTAGATACTCTGCACCTGGAGGGGAACAAGTCTAACAGTCATTTTGGTTAGGGTATAAATTTGTTCGAAGTAWGCCAAAGTGACTAGCTTTCAAAAGGAGTTGGAAGCATCTGGTTAATAAAAAATATTTGTTAAAATGAAGTAATAGTACAGTTTTAGTTCAACTCTTTGGTATCAGGCTCTTATTCCTGTAACTTTGGCATCAAGTCATGCTACTCATTTGTTAACTGCATTGCTTTTTACTATATCAGATGGAGAAGAGGATGGAGGTTATGAGGATGATGTGGATAGTCCAGTTGGTGGACCATCAGTTCCAAGTGGCGCAAAGGAAGCCCAGCTAGCTAGGCGCATCACCAAAGGAAAGAAAACACGAAGAATCCTTTCTAATAAACCGCAAGATTTCCAGGTAGCAGAGTTGTTAAATATTGTTTGCTGCCTTTTTCTGCTTGGCATGACATTGCTCCCTTCCCATATTTTGAGAATAATTTAATGTTAGATAGTGCAAAGTTAACATGCTGTAGAGACAGTTAGCCTCTCGATGATTGAAAGCACATATTTCAAGTTTTTTTTTCAAGTTTGCCTATCATTACAGAGATGTCCAGAAATTTGGACCAAAATTGGTCCACTGTTTGAAGACGACAGGTTTTGTACAGCTCTGATTGAAATTTAGATGAATGTTACTTAGTGTATGGCTGTATTGACTTCAAACTACAATAACAGCTTTAAAAATAAGTGATAAAAGAAAGTAAAAAACTTTACTGAAAGAATTGTCCGCAGCTTGTCTTGTGAAATTCAAKTAAAATTATAGTTACTGTCATAGTTAAGTTTGAAATGACTGCTAAGCATAAGTCTTCCACTGCTTCAAGGTGTTGGCTAACATTTTTGGGTGGTACAGTGAGAAATTGTGTACAGGATAATAGATAACATGAGGTATAAGTTAGTAACACAAATGTTTGTGGCTTTTTTGTTTTTGTTTTTTCTTTTCCAGATCCGTGTTAGGGTCATCGAAGGTCGTCAATTACCTGGAAATAACATAAAACCAGTAGTGAAAGTTCATGTTTGTGGTCAAACACACAGAACAAGAATCAAAAGGGGAAACAACCCATATTTTGATGAAGTGAGTGGTGAAAGAGCATACCTGTATATTTTATACTGATATTTTAATGCACTCAAAGAAAAATAGGTTATTACAGCTTTMATTATGATTAATAAATAAAAGAAATAGGTTATTACAGCTTTCATTATGATTAAKGAATAAAAGTTTGCCAATAGTTAAAGGCTAATTCTGGAATGCACATTTCCCACTTGAGTCCTTTCTCTGTGTATTCACATCACTAAACACAACTTCACTTCCAAGTTGCTGGCAGTCTCAGCAGATAAAGCTGTCTAGGAGGAAGTTAAACTTGCTGCGATGTATGGAACACATACTTTGACCCTGTTGGCTATGTGATACAATAACAATTTTGAATAGTTGTGTGCAGGTTATAAAATCAGAGAAAATGAGCTAAGAATCAGTGTGGACCTCTACAGTGTCTCTAGCTTAGCTTTCAGTGCAATTCGTTGGGTCAGTAAGACTGCTACGCAGAATCTGTAAATGCCATTGCCTCATTACACATAATTGGTGAAAGYACAGCTAGGTATCTTCATGCAATTCAAAGCAGTGTAAGGGGCACAAAAGTAATTCCAAGTCTGGAAGACCAAACCTAATGCTAGAAAGCTTAAGTAGTTTAAGTTTCTCAGTTTATTGTAGAGAATGCTGAAGGACATTCAGGAGGACTCTCGTTGCTCRGACACATGGAGAATTCAGAAGATTTTGGAATTGGTGTTTTCAGTCATGCAGGCAAAAACATGGAAGTTATGAAAGTGCGAGACTTGAATTAAGCTGTAGTTACTAGTCAACATCAGTAGGCAGTTGTTGAAAACAGGGAATGGAGAAATCCAGTTGTACCTTGCATTTAATCAGTTTCTACTCGGTCTCGGTATCCAGACTAGGCTAAGAAGGGAATAGGACCAGTCATGTCTGTATACCCTTCCCTCTTGTCAAATAAAGTAGTGACTGCAATATGTCTTGGCTTAAACACCAACCTAGTGAAGCATATATATAAATATATCACTATACTCTGTGGATATATTACTATAAATATATTACTAAATACTATATTCATGCTGACAAAATACCGATTTTATTACTTTGGGCTTGGATCTCAAATAGACAAATCTTAAAAATTGCTATTACCATTGGCACTAAATGAGACCTTTTTAACAGCTACAACAGAGCTAGACTAGGATTGAATATCCTGTAGAATGAACAGCCTTTACAAATCCAGAAATTATTCCCCTAAGGAAAATGTGGAGTACAGAGCAAGGGCAATGCTAAAYGTTTGCGCCGCAACTATATCTACTATATCTGTTCAAAGGGCAATTGTAATATTCTGTCTTTTGTCTGTGTTGTACTAAACTTCTTTACTACATTTAGTTACTAACTATGTGTTAAATTGTCATATTCAGCATTCAGCAAGGAGAGAGACTAGAAGTATCGTAGCAGGCGTGCCTCACAAGCCTCTTAAAATAATACTTTCAGATTTTCTTTCCAGTGAAAGAATGMGTTTCCGTTTGTCGTTTTGAGACTTCTTTTTGTTTTCACCTTAACAGATATTTTTCTACAATGTCCACATGGCTCCTTTAGAGTTGTTCGATGAAACAGTTAGCATTCGGGTAAGAATAAAAAATGGTGCATGTTAAAAAAAGGCGGTTGAATGCCTGTAACATTATCTGATCATTTCACTATGAAGTTTAGGAACGTTCCTGTTGTTTCATTTCAGGTGTATGATTCTTATTCTCTACGAGCAGATTGTCTAATGGGGGAATTCAAGGTGGGTATGAACCAACTTTCATATCTTGACTRAATTAAAGAAAATGAGAGAAAATTTTAAAGTATTTATTCTAAGTATTTAAAGTATTGCTTTAGCATAGTGTTAAAGAATTACATGATGGTGTTTACTTGCAGTGTTAGGGATCACTTGCTCTTACTAGTAGAAAACAGTTTTCTTATTTGAGTAGGAAATTATTATTAATGCAAATTTGTTTTGTATAGCAAGTTCTCTAACCTCAATCCAAAAAAAAAAATCTGAAAGGTAAAATTTCTCATTTAAAAGGTAGCAGGATATTCATTTGGTATGAGACAGTGCTGAAAGAGAGAATTTTGTAAGACTACTATTAGGCAGAACAGTGATGTATATGGCAGGATGAAGATACAGTCTCAAATGATGTKGGAATGTGTTCCTTTGGTCAGAAGTTTGTTAGGTGAAAGACACCTAACAGATGGAGAAGTCTCTTAGCTAAAGTAATTTTTGTAGTTCTGATTATATCAGTAATATTGTCATGATTTATTTATATTTGTTAACATTAATATTGGGAGGTAAGCAGCTGCCTATTGAAGGTATKTATAACTAAAGGAGTATAGACAGAGCATTCATGACAATTTTAATTGCTTCTGGGATGYCTTATCATTCTCAACATGAGCATTGGCTGTATTTTGTGTTTGCTTACTGTTTACTSTGTAAATTCAGTAAGTCTCTGGATCTGCTTTTCACAAAATCATGTGTGTGTGGGTGAGAGCTCTTCTGTAAATAAAACTGTTTCTKCCACAAATCTGGTTGCTTTTCCTCCTTGCTGCTTACTCTTCATGTACTTTCTAGTGAATTGGACAATGTTACATTGCTCTATGGAGGACTGATCATTCACTAAGCAGGACAGGCAGGTGATAGCATGTCAGCTGTTTTCCATTCCTGCAGGCACACATTCCAGGAGAAAACCTCAAGAGTAATTTTCTGTGGAAAATGACCCTTTCAGCCTTTATCTGCAAGGAACACTAGTCCCAGTTGCCATAAGCAAACATATTTACCTTCCTGGACRTGTTTGCAATCTGATAGAGTTAACCCAGTAGGGGTTTATGTGCAAGCTTGTCCAGGTTTGATGCACTTGGAGAAAAAAAAATGATCATCTTTATAAAAGAAAAAAGAACTATTCATTAAAAAACAGCTTAATTTCAGAAACTGAAGAATGAGATGTTGAAATAGGAACAAAGGATATCTGAAAAGCCTGTGTGATGAACATAAAATAATGGGTGTCATATGGAGTTCAAGAATCAGTCAGCTGGCCCTATTTTCTGTCTCTGCTAAATGGAAAAGCTGGGGATTTGAGAAAAGAGGGAAGTAACTACAGCTATTAGTTTGCATGCATATTTTATTCCATTTTCTTCTTAGCTGCTGTAACCATACAAAATCCCTCATTGTTGAATGTAAGGCATTTTCTCATCCCAAGAATATGCCTTGCGAACTTTTTCTCTTTGTGACAACAAACTATTGTGATAATRTTCATGAAAAACTGAAGGGGAATTGGCCTAGCATTTTTCTGTTTTGCTGTTTCTTCAGAGAGAATTTTCTGATTTTTATTTCAGATTGACATTGGCTATGTTTATGATGAGCCTGGTAAGTAACAGCTACTTTAGAGCTTCTTTCTGTCTTGAAACCTGGGGTGAAACWTTTTTACTACGATTTCTAAAGTTGGAAAAGAGAATTAAACGGCAAGTTAGTTGAGGTTGCAGCTTCAAGTATTCATTATACAGATCTGTGAGTATGTAACTTCTTCCAGTGGTTCCCAGATGAAGTACAAGCACCTAATATTTGGATATTAATTTGGGTATGAAAGACTTTACAAAAGAGAAATTAAATATGAAAAATAATGCAAAAATGTTTGATAATTGTGTCTCTGAATTAGTATAACACTTAATATTTTAACACTGCTAAATTTCTTGTTTCGAATAATGGTTTTTGGTTTTAAAATAATTAGTTTTAGGATAGAGTATATTTTTCGAACAATTGATTGTGATATTATGACTTCTTCCTTTTTATAATAGATATTAGTKTTGGAGTTTTTCTTTGTTTCATTTTAGGCCATGCAGTCATGAGAAAATGGCTTTTGCTGAGTGATCCTGAAGATACAAATTCAGGAGCTAAAGGCTATATGAAAGTCAGCATGTTTGTTCTGGGAACTGGAGATGAGCCACCAGTAAGGTTTTTTTTTTTTTTTTTTTTTTTTGGTCTATTTTTCCTGGCTATTTATTCATGTATCTCCCCAACATTTAATAAATACTATATAGTTCACTCTGTGAACAGAATGTGGAAGTAAGGTGAGATTTTTCAAAGTGCTAAGTGACTAACCTAAAACCTATTGGGGTAATCCTGTGCAATGAACCACCTCTGGACGAGGTGTGAGTGTGCTGATCTACTGCTTGCAGATACTTCTCCAGATTCTGGAAGAAGTAGAGATGCGTTTGCCTGGTGCTGCAGGCAAGCTGATATGTAATTCTCCTTAGCATAGTWAGTCACACTGGGCAACATAGTGATATTAGTTTGAGTTCCAGGACTAATTCAGGAATCTCTCAGCTGCTGTGTAATGTAGATAAGCCTATAAAGAAGCCTGATTACCAGAAAGCTCTGAGTACTTACCCGGTGAAAATCATGCCCATTTATCAATATGTATCAAATTACAGATTGGGCATCAGTAATTTTGTGCATATGAAAGTAGTAATAACTTTTAACAATCAAATCCTTAGCTCTCTGCTGTCCTGACAAGGTAAAATGGTTCTTCCTACCTGAGGTTTTTGCATAGTGCTGCTCRTTGGTTCCATGTAATATGGTCCAAAGAAATGTAGACTATCGCTGCATTGTACTATATAACTCTTCCTTTCTGTCCTCATGATTCTTGAAGTCACAAGGGTATTTATGATGAAATTTTTGGTTTCTTATTTTTAAAGAAGGAAGCAGTAAGTTCTGGTAAATTATGTCAGTGGGATGTTTGTTTTCTATTTGCAGTAATACGCCTTACACAATACTTAYTTTGAGATGGATATAGAAATTGCATGAAGTTGCCATTCTGTTAGTGCCAAAGTCGTCATCACTGGATGAGGATTTTAAAAATGTGATTAAAATAGGCTCCTGTAATTAGAGATAGAGATAAAATGTAAATAAATTAGTTTAGGTAGAATTAATTTTTATGTCTTATCATATGATAAAATCTCATTCTTTACATTGAACGTGACAACAGTCTTCTATATAAACGGTATTGTGGGCACTAGTTTAACTAATTACCTTAATTTTGTACATTACTCTCTGCCTTTCTTTTATATACTAATGTATCTCCCAACAGGTTGAAAAAAGAGAAAGAGATAATGAAAGCGACGATGTGGAAAGCAATCTATTATTACCAGCTGGAATTACACTTCGATGGGTCACTTTTCTTCTCAAAATCTACAGAGCTGAGGATATTCCTCAAAGTACATGGCTCTTACTACTTTTATATTACTGTATTTGATTACCATTTTAAATATCCATGCTAGTTATTCAGAAATTCTCCTTAAGCATAAAATATCTTGAGTCAATCTGTGCTTTATATTGTCATTTGAGCAAATAATTCTGTGATGGCTTAAGCGGTCCATTTCCAGTTCTTTGGTAGTACTCAATAAGCCTGCTTAACACTTGTAATTAATAATTTAACATATTACTCATTCAGTTAATTAGTAATGTTCATCTTGCTGAGTGGGCCATGTAGTTTCTAGGAGCTAGGAAGGGTCCTTTTCGGTAGCCATTTTCCAATCAAATAACTGGCATGCATGTAATTTGCATTCAAGTAGAATTGGTCTGCAGATGTGCTTGCTGTACATGCGTAGCTCGAACATACAGTGCACACATCCATTTCTACCATGCAGGTGGTTCCCTTTTTCCAGTGCCATTTAGAAACTAGCAGATGAATAGTATTGCTGGTGGCAGCCTCCACCTGATCATTTCCTTCCCAGCAATCCATAAGTAGTTCTTCATAGGTGCAACTATTTACAATGAGGGAAAGGCCATGGGACTGCTAAAAACTGGGCAGTGGGCTGCTGCAATGGCTGAGGCAGTTTGTATTGCCTGCAGGCTGCTCCTGAATTGCTTTCAGGAAACATGGTGGGCAGGAACTGGCTGTTCCCTAGAAAGCTGCGCACAGTTTGTGGACTACAAAGTTCAGCAAAAGTTGAGCACTGCAGACTTAATGTAAACAGCCCTAGTGTGCAGGAGAGGTTTGACTTTAATTTGGTGAGTTTTTACTTGTGTYATATTACTAAGACAAAAGGCACTCGTTTCATTATATACTATGTACATTTTTTACTGGCGGAACATATGTGGCTTTTTATCCCTTCTCACCRTGGTTTCTCACCTGTATCTGTGGTAACAAATGACCAAGTCTACTGGTATTTGCTTGCAGTCTTTCAGATGCTGTCTTACAGATACAATCTTTCCTCTAGGTTCAGGACCACATCAGCACTCCTTATGGTGTTTCACAAATTTATATTCTTTAAATTGCTCCGAAGTTTAAGTTCTCCATTTTCACCAGCAGATGCTTACTGTTCAGGAATTTGTTCAGATTAGACTTTACCCTACGTAGTTCTATAAACTGGTTGATTTCAGTAGGACTGCTATGGCACATTTAGACTGGGGGGAGAAAAAGGCATAACCATTAATATCTGCTTTGTAACTTCTCTCCAGTGGATGATGCTTTTACACAGACTGTCAAGGAAATATTTGGAGGAGAAGCAGACAAGAAAAACCTGGTAGATCCATTTGTGGAAGTTTCTTTTGCTGGAAAAAAGGTAATTTAGTAAATATCTGAACCTTTGCATTCTGATCATATGTCTGAGAACAGAATTCATATGCCAACATTCATTTTTAAGCTTGATGAAATTATGAAATTATAGAAGTATTAGCCTTAAAGCTCATTTAATAAGATGAGAGCAAAGTATAATGTACAGTAGAATAGGTATAAAACTTGGGCTAGTGACTAATAAGAGAAATCTGTGACTAAAGGCTAGGAGATTGCTCATCTAACGATTATTCCTGATCACTTTATGTAGCTGATGGTACAGATCTTTCTGGACAGATTAACAGCTTTTGTACGTTTTAGGTCTAATACATTCTTCAGAATAATGCCAAATACGAGTAGTAGTTCAGCTACACATCCTACATGCATAGCTGGCCTTTTTTTAATAAGAAAAATATCAGTCCTTTATTATGTTAAATAGTCAAGTCACTGCTGCTTGTAAGCATAGGGGCTCTTCAGTGCATGTATCAGCAAAAAACACTGACTCTTCCATAGAGGACATCCTTCATCCACTCTAAAATCTGCATACAGTAACCTGGAAACAAAGGAAGTCATTCCTTAGTCTTGTTTCTCCGCTATAATACAAGAGATCAATTACTGCTACTATTTGTAGCTAGTGGAAATAATATATATATATTTTTTCCCTGTAAGGTAATTCCAGTCACAAGTTTAAACACTAACTTCAGAATTTTCTTTTGCCTCGTAGTCATTATTGTAGCATGTACAAATCAGTTTAGCAGTATTACTGATTTAATGGTTCACTAAAGCATAAAAATCTCAAGATTCATCATTAGCTACTACCTTCAGCAATGTATCATTTGATTGAACAAAATTCCCTTCCAACCTTACCAATTCTGTAATTCTATGATTTGCAAAATGTAACTTTTCCTAAACCAGTAGCTAGTACCTGGGTGTTTTTGTCTGTTTGATCTTTGATATGCTATGTAGTGGGTTTCTTTTTTTTTTTTTTTTTGCAGATTTGCACAAATATTATTGAGAAAAATGCTAATCCAGAGTGGAATCAAATTATTTATCTTCAAATCAAGGTCAGATTTTTTCTCATTTCTGAAAATAAATAAAAAAAACCCCAGCACTGTCCCTTTGAAACTCAGGACATTAACATTACAGAAGCAACATAAGTAATTGGTCATTTTATTTTTGTTGCTTTTATCCAGTTTCCCTCGATGTGTGAGAAAATAAAGCTAGCAGTTGTTGATTGGTAAGTTGTGTCTTTTGATCAAAGTACTTAGACAAGATAAAATTATATTAAGCAAAGTAAAGTTTGGTTCTGCAAAAGTCACACGTATTTTTAGTCTTGATCTCTATCTACCCTTCAGTAGGTATGATTTCTTTACAAGAGGCCTGTTTAGTGTAACATGGGAGTATTGTTAATTTTGTGCAGTTAGCATTGAGCACTGAAGTTCGTAATACTTGTATTTGTTAATTTACTTTTCTAGTTTCATGTCTGTGTTTTGTGTATTTTCAAATAAAACTTGAATGACTTCTTCTACAAATAATTTGTTGTGCTCTTACAGTAGTGTCTCCTAAATTAATGTAATGTTGGAAACTATTGAGTACCTAAGTCTATTTAAAATTCTCTTTTATATGGTTCAAATGTTAGTATACTACAAGTTCTGTAGGCCTGATTCTACTTATTAGGCATAGTTTTGGGGAGAAGGCAGAATGTTCAGACCAGGGTTCTATGTTGCACATTCCTGACTCTGTCCCCTCCTGAGAGATGCATCTGATGCTCTTCAGCAGAGCTTCTAGAAACTGAAATTCTATCAATCTTTTATATGCATTTTTCAGTGATTCAGGTTACTTCCTCAGGGAACAACTACTTTTTTGTAACTAGACATCATTTCTATGTTAGCAATTGTAAAACATTCCAGGTGATATAAAATGTGAAAATACAGACTCTCTTGGAGTGCTGGTAGTCATTTGCATCTTGCTTCTGTGTAGGATGGCCAGCGTTCTATTTTAAAAGCGATTTTTCTTCTTTTTTAGGGATCGCCTTACGAAAAATGATGTAGTAGGAACAACGTATTTAAGTCTCTCCAAAATTGCTGCTTCTGGAGGAGAAGTTGAAGGTAATTGATTCAGCAGTATGTAACTTAGTGTTTTCTAGTGTTGTGAGAAATAGCAAGGATCAGTGTTCTAAAAATTATGTTTTGCTATAGTTCCTCAATTCTGTGGCAAAAAGRTCATTTCCAGTGTTTTCAAAGTGATACTCACAGAAAACCATGTACTTTGAGAAGTCTCGAAGTRTTAAAATCTTAACATTTAATTGACGTTATCACTGAATTAGCAGTAACTAATTAAAAATAATGTTGTTATGTATTTAAAAAGCTAATCAGTTAAATTTGTAGGTCACTTCTTTCCCAAATTCAGAGAACTATGTGATATCGTAGTTGTAGKAAGATAGGTAAATTTGTTAAGATTCTTAGTAAGTCTTTAGAACAATTTGAAGGTCACTGTTTCAGAATCACTACATCTTTGAGCACTAGTAGACAAGACTTCTTCTGCCACCTCATGAATGTCTCTGTTCTTTCTATGGGGAGAGGACCTGAAAACAGGGGGATGTTTCTGTGTAGTTAGCTTGCAGGAACTATGTAGAATCGCTACAGCATTTCCCATATATGCTTATGAAAAAATGGCATTTCCTCTTTACAACTGAACAGCTTTCAGATGCTAGGGAAACTTGAATCAATCACTGCTTTGATCAGTAGCTTACAAGAAGTGGGCACTGCATGTTGTTGCAGGAGTGMTCCAAATTGCTAGCCAGTAACACTTACTTTGATTATTTCAATGGCTTACATTTTTAAAGAAAAACTAAAAAGCTAAACTGATTCTTAACTGCAAGAAAACAAATCTGGTTAGGAAGGGTATCACCTTTCTAACATATTGTTCCTATTGGAAAGTATCTTTGGAATAAAACTCTTCTTTACAGTATCATAAAAAGCATTTTTCTTCCAGCATTACTGGCAATATAAAATAAAGATTAATTTCTACATACATATAATTAYGTTATAATATTATGTTGTGAATGCTTTTACTGATAATTTCTTTGTGATCTACATCTATAATCTCATCTTTTTATAGCAGGATCTCTCATACAATTGAACCTGCTCCATGCCACGGATCCTTTGTTGCTTTGCCAGAAAAATCATGTTTTATATTTTTATGAACATTGTATGGCATATCACTTGTCCATAAAGAATCATAGCAGTTCATAGTTAAGCATGCTTAACATTTGACTCTCTACATTAGCTTGAGGGAAACTGACTCAAAACTATTTCTATGATAAGAATAAGTATTCTTCTGTTTATTTTTGTGTTTATGAAATCTGCACGATAGATACTGTTGTATGAGAACAGGGTCAATTTGTCTGTGTTGATTGCTATGTCAAGAGTTTAAAAACAAAATTACATTGGCTTCAGTCTTGCAATGACTTGAGCAAGTATTTAAGTCCTTATCGGAGGGAACTGTATTTTCAGTCAAGCAATATAAACTTCAAGCTTATAACCCAGTCCTCTTAGAATGACTGTTCCTTGAAACTAAGACTTTGTCAAGCGTTCCTTGCATATAACCCACACACAGCCAGAGGCAAAAGCAAGRGTTACTGAAAAAGATAAAGGGAAATCAAAGACAGAAGGGCTAGCCTCCGAGGGATTGTTCAGCTCTGGAGAAATCCTTGAACTACTCACAAGTGTGTGACTTAACTGCTGCTGACTTAACAGCTCATTCAAACCCAGGCTCATAGCAAATGAGATAATCTTACCTAGATTTCTGTCACAATTGAAATACTGTCATTGGAATAACCRTTTCTATTTATGATCACAAATCTCCTTCCCTTGAGGTCAGAGCCAGGCTTTGGAGCTTCTTGTAGCTTCTAAGGGATTGGGAAAAGGAACCAGTCTAATTGGCCTTCAGTAAATGAAGATACCTTATTACCTTAATGAAGTGTAATGGTTTTCTTAAATGTTGTTAAGATTTTAAAATAGTTAATTTAAAAAACGAAATTTTATTTTGGAGGGAGGAGGATTGTACAAAGAAGTTGAAACAGCACCATCAAAACAGCGTCTTGTATGTCAGCCTCAGGCTTTTTTTTCTTCAGAATTTATACAAGGCCTATTTTAATCACAAAGCAAAATTCTGGACCGTGTGGACTTCATATATCTTGAGACCGTCAACTTTATTTTTAAAGCAAATTACTCTTTGATGTATTTGTTTTTAAAATGCTATTTTTTCTTGTCGTGTAACCTCTTCTCTTTTCATAATATAGAATTTTCATCTTCGGGAACTGGGGCTTCATCATATGAAGGTTTAAATCTTGATTTGTTACTGATCTTGCTTTCCATTGCCCAAACTGGGAAAAATTGTCTAAGAAAACTCATTGTCTTAAAAATATATTTTTAAAAAGCTTGRAAAACTGCACCATTATGATTAAAGAGTGTTAAACATGACTGACCATATAAAGCAGTTTTGGCATTGGAACTGGTTTGAAAATATTTCTGTTTGGTGCTTCAGTCTGTGTTTTAGCATTGAGCATGCAGTTGGTTCACTTACAAACTGCTCTAACAACAGCTTGCGATTTTTAACTTGGCTATGAGACCACAACTGTGTGTGCTGCTGCAGAGCTCTGTAAATAACTATCTAAAATACTAAGTGGCTGTTTTGCTTATGCTTAACTAGCTGCATAAATAAATTCTGAAAAATGAAATCGGATTCTATTAAAACCTGGAGAGATGCCTTTTTCAAAAATTAGCAGAGTTGAAATCTGTTTTTGACAATTTTTATGGTGAACTTTTATGTAGTGAGAAGTAAGTGTAATTGCTGTGCAGTTGAAAAGTAACCTATTCATCCACCCAAATACTTTATTTACTGTCTTACATTCTCAGTAGAGTAATGCTGAGTTAAAGGCTGAAATAATTTTTCAGAATCACATTCAGCATTATATGATTGCTGAATGCACAGCAATTTTTTTTTAATATAAACAATGGACATTTGAATGTAAGCAGTTTCAGTATGAACAATTTTATTTAAATGACAGCTTTGGGAGTTTTTTTTTTTTATATTTACACTTTTGTTTAATTTCTGTCAGCAAGTAGTGAACATACTAATTCAACACAGATCTGTACCTTAAATCTTGTCTGTAGTTAGATGTAATGAGACCAATTCACTATTAGTGTTTTAAAAAAGTGTGGATGGTATCCCAACAACAGCCTGAATCCTTTTTGATTCAAATTCTGATGTGGTTCCAGATCAGTTAAAAAGAGAGAGAGAGAGAAAGGATCAAAGCACAAGACAGGGAACCACAAATCTTAATTTTATGTTCTACAAATTTGAAACGATTTTATTTGTGTTGACAGAAAATTACATCAAGATATGACATTCATTTTTATTATACGYATCAATCAGTAGTCACTGTGGCAAGGCTTATCCATGTATTTTCACTTTCCTATCTCAACCATYCTTTTCTGTGGTAAATGCATCTTTCTTTGTGCTGCAGATCATCCTAAATGAGTGCAAGATGTAGAATGTGGTTCTGATCTCTCTTGCACCGGGATCATTTGATCAAAGGTGAAAGATAGAGTACAGCAAGAAAAAAAATGCATAATCTTTTCTGTTGGCACRTGATTATTCAGTTTTTTTCTAGTGTTGCTTACCTTGTTCTGAATCTGTTTGTGCTACTCATAATGCTTATCTAACATGCCTTAGCATCATGTTAGAGCATGTATGATTATTATAAATCGTACAAATAACTTACTCTTAAGTCTAGATTATAATCAGCTCGTAAAAGCTGTTTCTTTTTAGACATTTTCCTTAAAATCTCATCTAGTCTAATAAATTTGCAAGGCATGTATACAAAAGCAAAAGATAGTAGTAGTAATATAGCTGTAAGGATTYTATATATGCATATTTGTACTTAAAAAAATAGAACATCATTCAAAAATGTGAAGTTAGGATAATAACTATTAACAGTGGAAATATCTTTTCAAGCTCTTAGATCTCTTAAAAAGCAGTAGGTTTGGCATGCAGTTTCCTAGCTCAGATATTAAAACAGACAAAAATGTAAGTCTGTCTTACTAGATTTTTTAGCTAGACTGGTTAAGACATTGGCTGATTGTAAGTTTACTTTTGGAATCARAATAGTATCATATTTTCATCAGAATTAACTGAGAAGTAACCAAGCTTACAGACTTTCAGTCTTGCATGAATTTTAGCTTACTAAAAAAGGAGTTTGTAAGAAACTGCCAACACGCTGTAGCAGTTAGAATTAAAAGTCTGCAGAAGTCTTTATCTCGAAGTTTTTAAAATTCTTGAATTTTATCGAAGTGCAACTGCAGGAAAAAAACCTAAAAACTAGAAGCAGCAGGATTAACAGTGCTGAACACTAGCTTTTCCAGCAACTATGTACATCTTTATTGTAGTTGTTTAGTTAGAATAACAGTAGCCTGTGCGCTTAAGTGCATGTAAACGTTGTGTCTAATATTTGGATGGGGGCAGAAGTTCTGTTTATTCTGTTTATTTTTTTTACTGCATGAAGTAGTATCTAAGTATTTTACAATGAAGATGATGGTTAGGAACAAATGTAGCCACTGGTATAATTACTTATTCATTCATGTGGTATACCCAGAGAATAAGGTGGTTTTACTTTAACTTTAAACCTAGTAGAATAAACATTAGCTATTAGTAATGTTCATCGTTTTTCTGGTTSTGAATTATAGTTAACAAAGTTCTAATTGGGATGCTTTCCTGTTAGCAAACACAGGGGAAACAGAAGTAGGCTTTTTACCAACATTTGGGCCATGTTACCTAAACTTTTATGGAAGTCCAAGAGAATACACTGGATTTCCAGATCCGTATGATGAATTAAACTTTGGAAAGGTCAGTATCCTTGTTTCATTATTTTTAATAAAAGATTGGACCAAATTATTTTTAATAAGTAAATTAATTTATTTTTCCTGTTTGTTTATTTCCTACTAAACTGCTTTTGGTGTTGCTTTTTGAGTAATAGCTTATGAATAGTAATAAAACATGACACTTTCTGTTTTTATCTATTTGCTTTTTAAATGCATTTTTGAAGGATTTTTTTGTGATTTTTTTGCTGTTAGCATCTTTGCATGCATTTTTACTCCTACTTCCCTTTTTTTCTTAAATACATAAAAAACATTTTTTACTTCAGTATTAACACTGATTACTGTTTCTCAGTAATCAGTACTGTTTTCATTTTTGAAATATGCTTCATAAATATGTTGAAATATGTTGATAACATGCTTCCACAGAAGTTTTGAAAAGACTTCAGTGGAGTCAGAAGCATGTGCAGCGAAAGAAAGAGTATGTTACTTTAAAAGAAAGATACTAAATTGGACTGAATGTGTGATTGTGTTTCAGGGAGAAGGAGTGGCTTATAGAGGGAGAATTCTGGTTGAACTGTCTACAGTACCTGAAACCAAGCCTGTTAGTAAAAAGTTAGAGATGATTCCTAGTGATGATCTGCTGACTGTGGAGGTAAATCCCTGCTTTAGTGCCACTGTCAGTAATGGAGATGTGCTTGATCTTATTTTTGAAGAATGACCTGACTTACTAAATCAGAATAATTGAATTGAATCTTAAAATTAAAGGAACTAGTTATTGATGATGTGACTGCAAAAATGTCATACCCTGGTAGCATGAAATATTAATTTATTTTCATATTATCAAATACAGTAATTTATTATACATATATGAATATGTATATGTGTGTGTGTGTRTATATCCCTCATATCTTTTTTGCTTGTGTCTCACAGAAATCAGTAGAAATATTAAAAATATTATTTCCTTTGAGGAATTATTACTGTTTTCTAAAATGATGGATACTTTATTACGAGTATTTAAATAAACTAAAAAGATTCTCATTGTAGAAATACCAGCGCAGACGAAAGTTCAGTCTGGCTGCTGTGTTTCATTCTGCTACCATGCTGCAAGACACTGGTGAGCCTATCCAGTTTGAAGTAAGCATTGGGAACTATGGCAACAAGTTTGATACCACCTGTAAGCCTTTGGCATCAACAACTCAGTACAGTCGTGCTGTATTTGATGGTAAGGATGCTCTGTTATGGGGCTAAAATCATGTAAAATTCTCTTGGAACTGCAGGGTATTTATTCTGAAGTTTTAGAATGACAGCCATAACTCCACTGAAGATTACTGGAAATGTAATAGAAAATAGTGTCAACTTGTCAACTGTTGATGCAGTGTTATATTTATGTAAGTCATGATCTAAAGGCTACTGGAATTACTAAAGCAATTTTCACAGAATTCACCAAGACCTGTTGTTTATGCAAAGGAAAACTAGCAAGGAAAAAACCACAGTATTTTACAGGTATCTGAAACCTAGGGTTTAAAATCAGAAAATATCCTTTGAACATTCTGATTTTTAAAACTATTATTTAAGTAAGAGGTTTGACAACCTAGAAGAAAACAAAGTGGCTAGATCACGGGGAAAATATATCTTGACTATAATGTTACTTTATTAATTGCAAATTTCAGGTTTTCCTGTTCTTGCATATTAAATGAAGTAACCTGGTTTTACTCTGGAATATTTTTTTCACAGAAATGCTTACTTTAATGTGCTATCTACATCAGTAAATTATTTGGGAGTAATGAAAATGTTAACAGTTACTTTGTTTAAAAGAAAAACTATTGGATTTTGAAGCAATTTGARGTAAAAGCTTGCAATCCAGGAGACACCACAGTGCCTGAAAAATACAAATCCTTTGATAAGTTTGGGCTAGCTGTGTCTTCTTCATGAATCATTGTACATAAATGAAGTAAATATACCTATTTGTGCAGCATGCAGTATGTATTCTTGCCATGAATTCTAACTCTAATATAAGGAACGTTTCATACCAGGTAATTGTTATTACTACTTGCCGTGGGCGAACACAAAGCCAGTTGTAACACTGACTTCCTTTTGGGAGGACATAAGTCATAGACTGGACCCTGTGAACATAATCCTAAATGTGGCKGAAAGACTGGTAAGTTGCCTAGTGCCTCTTTTTTTATTTGTTTTTATTTATTTATTTTTATTTAGAAATGTAATGACATTTTGAGCGAATAATGGAACTGGATTCTGATGCTTACTGGTTCTCTTCAAAATAAACACAGATCACTATGAGAAATGGCACTGCTAATCATAGGTGTGTGTTCTGGCAAGACCCAACATTTTCATACTTTCAATCTGCAGGGAGTTCCCACAGGAAGAGTCTTCAGTGTTGACTAGGGGCTTGTTAAGTCTGTAGCACTGTATCTAATTTGGAAGTTTTATGCACTACCATGTTGAACACAGTGAGACAGAATCTAGGAACAATCCCGTTAAATATGAGTCACATGAACATCTGAGTCRTTGATTTGGTATTTGTATATATAAACATATGCATTCGTATAAATAAGAATAAATAAAATCTTGAAACTTGTACTGATCATAATGCCACAGTGAAAGTTTAGAAGGACAAATCCTTTTATTTTAAATTCCTCAGCAATACAACATAGCCACCTTAAAATCAGGAATGCAGGCTAAAGTTTCTGAAAACCGATTAGCTGAGATGTGGTTGAAGCTGATTGATGAACTTACAGAAGACCTAAGGTAAAAAAGCCCTTTTTTTTTTAATCTCTTACCTTATCGTTCTACCTGCTCATAATCTTCTCTGTTGCCTTAACAAACAAATTCTAAGAACCATAAAACTGACTACCTTTATGAGTGGACCTTAGCAATGGAATTCCAAGTCTATGAAAATAATAGTACAGCTTGGAAATTACCACAAAGTCATTTGTCATCAATTCTACTTTATTTTGGTCATTGGCAGCAATAAAATAGCATCTCTTTTGAAAAAATATGAGATAGAACTATTCTGAAAAATTTTAAGCTTTTTGGATCTCTGCTGCTTTCCTACCATCTTAGCTTCTCTAGAATTCTTCAATAAGTTGTTTAGAGTTAGGGCCACAAAGATGGCATTTTTTTAGTAACCTTTTAGTCAGTATGTCTGTATGCATGGGAGTGTTTAGAGAAGGCAATAGGAGTCAGCACTGAGGTTATTGTGTTGAAGGACAATAAATTCTGAATAGGGAGGAATGAACTGGACGAGAAAGAGGATTTAATAGAAGGAGAGATTGAGGTGGGAGGAGAAGCTTGAAAAACATTGAAGAAGTAGATGATGAAACAACACAGAAAAGGGGAGAGTAAGGGAAAAACGACAGACTGTTACTATGCGTTAGAAGAAATAACAACACATTAAAAGGAGAGAACAACTTCATCAAGTTATAGAGCTAATAGAAAATTGAACACAATGCAGATCAGTATATATTAGCAAAAAAATTAAACGATAGAAAGCTTATGCCAAAATGTAAACTCGTAACTTTAATGAAGTATCTGTTACTGTCTGGAGGACAGCAGGAAAAAAAGGAACAAACTGTCATACATTAGGACAGAAAAATGTGAAGGGCAAATTGTTGTCACGTGGAACCATCTAGATAGTGTAGCAGCTTCAGGCTTTGTATTGGTTATATCAGCCTGTCCTCTTGACACCCACCTGTGCTGTTTTTTCGTTTACTCCATTATTTTCACAGAATCATAGAATGGTTGAGGTTGGAAGGGACCTCTGGAGATCACCTAATCCAACCCCCCTGCTCAAGCAGGGTCAACTAGAGCATGTTGCACAGGATCACATCCAGGCAGGTTTTGAACATCTCCAGAGGAGTAGACCCCAGGGCAACCTGTTCCAGTGCCCTGTCTCCCATTTTATTAAGTACTTTATCACTTAACAATTATTGAGCAGTGGCACTTAAATATATCAACCAGATTAGCTTTCTAGGCATTTTACACCACATGTACAAATCTGTAGGATACAATGCTCTCTATGGCATTTTCGGGAAGCTCATGAAACCTGTGACAAAAACATAATTCCCTGCATTGAATTCATGGAATGATTTTCCTTTCTATGTAAAATTTTAAATGACTAGGAGTCTGAGAGGCTTAAGTGCTCCATTTAAACGTAAAACGTGACGACTTTCTGGACATTCTAATCTGTTACATTTGAATCAAGTGTAAATACTTGGACCTAGGGCAGATTGGTAGAACTGAGTATGAGTAAACAATATTAAGGTTTTGCAAAGTCAGAACTGTTAGAAGTACATGGCTTGTGATATAAAAAAACAAAACCAAACAAAACAAAAACAGAGAAGAGTCAGGGTTTTCAAACTTGGCAGTATCTCTGGAAAATGTTTGAATTTTTTTCCAGTATCTTATTAAGGACTTCGTAATGAACTCTGTTAAAGGAATACAGCCATTAGTCTCCAAAGACTGTCTTTTCTCTAAAGCCCTAACAACTCAAAAAAGCCGCATTTTTTTCCCCTTGGACTCTACTGCAATACTTTTCTGTATTTCTTGGTTCTGCTGAATAGTTACTCTGCCMTCTGGTGACTTGCCAAGTCCTGGTGAGTCACAGATTTCTCTAAGGGTTTTTCCGTGTTTTGATGCCAGAGAGTTGGATCTCTCTCGTCATAGATGCAAGCTGCGTTCTGTATGGTGAGTTTCTGACAAGCTACAGTTTCCAGTGAAAGAAAGGAACATAACCTTGACCTGAAAGGAGAAGTTTCATCTTCTGGAAGTGTACATTCTGAGACAATAATTTCCTAATTTGAATATAGGAAAATTTTGCTTAGTTTGGTTAGTAGCAATTATATTACAGCATTACACCTCAAGCAATTTTATATTGGTGCTTCTTATGTAAACACAGCCTTGCCCTTGCTTATTTTAACCATTTTGGTGGAAATCTATGTAGGAATAGATGCTACAGCACTGTTCTGGTGGATTTAAATCACAGCAAATAATAGCACTTAATACGTTGCCATTTTGTTTGTGTGTCAACATTTAGTACATGGCTAAATAATACCGCTTAGTTTTCTAACCATAATAAATGCTTTCTTTGCAGTAAACCATTTCCCCTCATAGAAGGCAAATCTAATATTACAGTCCTTGACACTCAGATAGAAAAACTGCGCCTCAGGTCTCTCAAACAGATTGGAGAAGCAGCAACAAGGATGAGAAATGAAGCTACTGATGTGAAGGCCACTCTGACAGAAATTGAGGATTGGTTGGATAAACTACTGCAACTGAGTGAAGAGGTTTGTACTACACAGTAGCAATGATTCTGCCAGTTTAGAAATACATGTCTAACACAAATCTGATAAAGCAATATCTACTCTTAGTAATTTYAGATGCTGTGAAAGTAAACATGTTCCTCTCTGTAAATATGCTTAGGATTTATATAGATAGTGTTTTATTTTGCAACTGACTTTAAAGAGAATTTAGATTGGGAGATAATCACTCTGTGATTCATAGAATATATTCTAATCTGCTCAGCCAGCAGTGTTTTGTCCTGTTTTTTTACAAAATGACAAGTCGTCTTGCTGGTGCAGGGAATGAAGACTGTATCTAGTACTTCAGTGCCCCATCAGCTTAGGGATCAACTTGTAACAGAGTTAGATGTTACAGTTCCAGTTAGATGTGTATGTTTTTCTGGTGTTTTTAATTTTCAGCAAGGTCTTAATTTTTCATCTGGGTTATTGTTTCTTGTAATTGGTTTTCACAACATTGTAGAAATTTTTATCTTTCCTTTGTTATTTTGTTTTGAAAAAGTACAGATTTAAAAAATGGCAGTTCATTTGGAAGACTTGCAGCTAGCACACAGAGGTGTGCACAAATCCACAAAAAGCTAATAGACTGTTTCTGTCTTCTGCTAAAAGCCTTATGATTTGTTACCCGTAATATGCAGTCACTGTAGTCACTGTAACTGAAATGAGATTCAAAACATTTCTGGCAAACTTGCCAAAGGTGTAGGAATCAGATCTTTTTATAGGACTTCCAGCATGTTTAATGGTATCTGTAATGATTGTTTCAGAATTACATGTTGTCTTACTTGTAAAACAAAACATTTTCCTTCATTTGTCAAAAACTCATTTTTATTATTAGTCAGAAGTGATAAATCCTTTAACATATCTGATTAATATTTCTGTTATATAAACATTAGATGAGATTAACATTCTATTAATTACTGATTTTTAACTTCTTTTTCTCACTAAAAATCCACAGCCACAAAACAGCATGCCTGATGTGATCATATGGATGATCCGAGGGGAGAAGAGGCTGGCTTATGCTCGTGTTCCTGCACACCGAGTTCTATATTCCACCACAAGCCCTGAATCATCTGGTAAATACTGCGGAAAGACCCAAACAATATTCTTAAAGGTACTGTAATAAAATTATCCTGTAACTGTAACTCCCTAAACTGAGATGCATTCTGAGATGAGCATGTGGCATGCAAGCAAAGTCTGAACAGTAGGGTTTCAAAACTCAGGACAGAATAAAAGCCAACTGTAGTTACTCCAAAGTATCACAGAAATTGTAATGTAAATCTCAATATAAGTAAGGGTTAGAGTGAGTATTGATCCCTAACCATTAGGCTTTTCTGAAGGAGCTTGGAATTGTGATGTGGCTCTTAAAGTGTTACTGGCATTGATGATTTTGAGATGGATGTGAATGGAAACTTTCAGAAGGAAGAATTAGAATAATTCAGAGAAGTTCCAGGAACCTACTCAAACTTTTGGATGTTTTCCTGCATGTAATACAGAGTGCATCTACATGCAGAAGTAACCTAGTATGTCTTTCCGCATTGAGTTTTACTCTTGAATGAGAGTGCCTTTCTCTGATTAAGTTTATATTGTTTTTTAAATAGTATAAACTTAACCAGAAAAAGACAAGCAGACTGTAGAACATAGCATTTACCCAGTTTGTCAATATAGTAGTACTTACACAGATTAATGACTCCATGCAGATAAGCTGGTATCTTAACATTCTTGTGCAGGCATTTTATGGGGCATATATTATCGGACATTGCTTCTTAGTTTAGTGAAACATTCTGACTAATATATGGATTTTCGGATTCTCCTGACAAGAACCAGTAACATCAATATTGACATTTTAAGTTTTTGTCATAATTGGAGACTAATTACTGGATAAAACTTGGGAGAGGATAGACAGGAAGAGGGCTAATATTGCTGCTACTGTGTGTGTCTTTTAMATGTTCCAGATATGTACCATTTAAAGAATGTTTCCTTCCTGAACTATTCTGTTACTGGCTTTTGAGAAAATGCAAGGATATATAGATAAGCCATGTATTATTTCTTTTATCTCTGTGTTATTATATGCATTTTACTAGAAACTACAGTATCTGTATAACATAACAAATAATACATTTTTGTTCTTATATTCCTGTTGTTTGTATGTTCCAGTATCCACAAGAGAAGACAAAAGATAGCAAACTGCCTGTGGAGTTGCGAATTAACATTTGGCTTGGGCTGAGTGCAGTTGAAAAGAAGTTCAATAGTTTTGCAGAGGGAACATTCAGTGTTTTTGCAGAAATGGTATGTCCATTATTACTTTCTTACCTTAAGCTTAGGTGTGCATTTTAGGAATTCGCTGAAATTGGAGCTCTTCTGAAATTTTCTGCATGCCTGGCAGCAGGGAAAGTTGTGCTTGCTATACTCTATGCTGAAACAAGTAGACCACATTCAGGGCAATTAATGTTCAAGCCTGTTGTGCCTATCAGGTGAGCATTGGCAGACCAGGTTCTGAACTGGTTAGTCAAGTAAAAATCCGGATAACTCCAGTGATTTCAAGGCACTTACTTTAGATTTTTATCGGTGTGATTAAGATTGGGACCATTACGTTTTGGCATATGAAGAACTGTTTTAATTGTTGCTTCAGTTCTCTACAAATGATACATGGATACAACTAGTTTTGTTTAATAATGGCTCTTTTGTAGAAGTAGAAAAATTTACTCAAACTTAACTGTCACTGAAAAACTGGTCAGAACCAGTAGATTCCACTGACAAAAGGCTATATAATAACATATGAAAAGAGTTAACAAAATTTTGATTAAAAAAACTTGAAATAATCCCAAAGCATGCTATAATGGAGATTTGGTCTATTATTCTCATAATAATGAAAAACTAGAGGCATCTTTTACATGTTCCATTACCAAATGCATATATAACGCGCATATAGTCACCAGATGATACACACAATCCAGTATCAGTGTAATAGCTAATAATATAAGACATTTTTACAGGGTTAAATTCTACGGGTTGATACTCGGTAGTGCTTTGAACATCCGTTGACTATTTAAAGTCATTTAAAAGGATGTTCAAAGCCATTATTTCTCAAGTATACGGTTTAAGAGACTATGGAATATCTCATGTTTTTCCCTCTTTATACAGCAGTCTAACAATTCTATAGGAATAAGGAGTAGAACAGAGAAGAAAAGATAAGACCATCATAAAATAGGGATAATTCCCTTAGCACAAAGGGAACTATGCTGATACAAACTGGGCTGACATCAGAATTCTGCCCCAGTAGCTGTAGTTCAGTTCTACATATTACAGAAGAAAAGATTGCAAACAGGCAATTTGAGGTAGAAGAGAATAAAGAATATCATGCATTTAGGGAACAGAAGAAAGTCTTTATTATAATATTTTAATGGATTTTTATTTACCAAAGCTTTTATCAGGAGGAAGTTGGACTGTAGAAGTAGAGAGGCATTAAACTGAGAAGATGATGCAGTTTAGCAGTGGAATCATTGTTTACCAGACAGCATAGAAGAAGGTGAAAGCAAGCAGCTGAGGAACAGTGACGTTGCAGACTAACATGGGGAGGGAGTATGGTAAGGCATTTAAGCACAGAGAAAGGAAATACATAGTAGAATGTTTCAGTTGCAGCAGTTACATAAATCATATTCCCCCCCATAAGATTTTAATTGGTTTAAAGTACTGTTTTGTTCTTCCTTCTCAAACAGTATGAAAATCAGGCTCTTCTGTTTGGGAAATGGGGCACCTCGGGACTTGTCGGCCGCCACAAGTTTTCTGACGTCACAGGAAAAATCAAACTGAAAAGAGAATACTTTCTGCCTCCAAAGGGATGGGAGTGGGAAGGAGAATGGATGGTTGATCCTGAAAGAAGGTTGATTTTTTTTTATTTCTATGGAATTAGAATAAATGAATTTAACCTCAGAATGTAGAGGAAAAGCTCCTCTCTTTGTTTTCTTGGCTAAGAAAAAGATTTTAAACTGAACTTTTCCAGGACAGCAGAAGTCAGTTAATAGTTCAAGCTACTTAATAATTCTAAAATTAATATAACTTTCTATAAAAGGTAAGATTGCAACATTGATAGAAGGAACTCATCCATTTCCTAGAAATCAGTTTATGTTTTAAGACTGCCTATGTGGTGATAGGCATAAAGCTTATATTCACTGTGACCCAGTGCATCATCTCTAAAATAGAGATAGTATTGTTTTTCTTTTCTTAGAAAGCTACTGCGAAGATCACTTCTGTGAGAGTTTCATACTCTACTGTGATGGTTTCAGACAAGAGCTGCAGATAGGTCAAATAAAACCATGCAGATCTCCGTTAGACAGAAACTTTGCCCTGAGGTGTAGTACAAATCTGCAATTCATATCATATCAACACTATTACAGTGTTTGCATGGTGGTTTGGGTTCAGTCTAGYTCTGTCAGAGGTTTCAGCTCCTCAGTTACGACAATTCAGCTGTTTGTGTTGCCACACTTTACACTAGCTCAGCTAAATTATTTTTTTTTTTTTAGAAACAACAGCAACAAAAACCAGAATTGGACAGGATGTGTGTGTGTGAATATGTATGTATGCATGTACATGCATGTGAGATTTCAGAAATGTGGCTTAGAGCAGATGGGTGTAAACAAAGGAGCCGGTCTAGGAGCACCTGGGTAGGAAGAAGAGAACAGTTTGGATTTATTGCTGAAGAAAATGTAATGAGAAACGACAATCTGAATTCTGAGCGGAAATTATTGGGATTTCTCTTGCTTAGAAGTACAAGATGCAAACATTTTCCAGATTCAGTCTGAATCAGTGAAGATTTTGTAACCAAATAACTCTGCATGTTCACAGAATGATGCATTTTCAACTGTCATTGGCTTGTGCCACTGACARTACTCTTAGCCCCACTCAATTCACTGAGGTCAACAGTCCACGTTTTTAATTCCTGTGTTCTGATGGTAAGAAAAATATAGGACTGTTGCTATGGAAATGCTGTGCAGGGAAATGCTACGTAATCTGTTTTAAAATTCCTCAATTTATAAGTATGAATGGATGGATTTTTTATATCATTTCAATTGGAGGAAAAACAATATCATAAATAATGACATTTTCTCAGAAATTTGAACAAACATACTATTAAAATGCATTAATATGTTTATACCTTATACCTGTTTTCAATGGCAAATAATCTGCATGGTTTTATTTGACCAGCAGATGGCATTTTAGAACATGTTTCAGTGCTTTCTGAAATCCTGTTAATCAAAACTGGAAATTAAGGCTAGCGAAATTTATTTTGTCTGAATTAATCTGTTACCGTATTTATTTTACTTGCAACTTAGAAAAACATTAGCTAAATGATTGCTTGCCWTGTCAATAGCAGAAAGAGGACAAAATTTACAACATAGCTAAATTTCAGTGGATACCTGGACATACAAAAATTAGAGATGCATATAGCTGTGTCATGCACACGGTTTTTAACTTACATTTGAATATATGATGTGTTTTCTTTTTCCATGAAAAAGTGTTCAAAGCAGACCAGCAGTTAAAACACTCCTAATTACTTACTTTTATCAGTAAGGTTTCTCCTGTTGCTACTGCTATTGGACTTGTTGCAGTTTGTAAGACATTCTAGGAAAATGTCTCATACAGGTGAGGTCTGCACTGTGCTCTGTCAATAAATAGAACTCCCRAGGTGCAGTACAGACTTGAGCATGTGTGCACGCTCTATACATTGCTTCTATATTCTCTGTAGATTACTAAAATACTTTTAGTTTAGTATTGTATTTGTTTTGCAGTTTGTTGACTGAGGCCGATGCTGGTCACACTGAGTTTACTGATGAAGTGTATGAAAATGAGAGTCGCTATCCTGGAGGGGAATGGAAAGCAGCTGAAGAGAGTTACACGGATGTGGTGAGACAATTATTAGTATTTCTCACGGGGGGAAAAAAAAAAAAGATTTAAGAGCAGGAGCTCTGGGATTTGCTGCACAAAGTGTTTCGTCTGTAACGGCACAGRTCTGTTCTGTTTTCCCCACATAAAAGAACGGAGAAAAAGCTCCACCTCCACGTGAGTTTATGTGTCCTCTTGGATGGATATGGGAAGATGATGCTTGGAAATCTGATTTAAATAGAGCAGTGGATGAGCATGGTAAGATTTACTGTTTGTCATGATTATTAGGATAATCTCTCACAGTCTGTACAGAGTAAGGATGCCTTCCAAGACTGTTGCTATGTCCTGAGCATGATCTTGGTTGCCCTGCAGGGAACATCTAGGAAACATTTAGGTACCAGTTGCTCAAGGAATCAGATAAAATGACATTGAGTAAATGTTCACTATCTACATCTGTTTTTATTCCCATTTTACTCATTGTTCATCAAACTCATGATTCTCACTGCGTCTTCCTTGGATCAAAAGGGACTGGTATTTTGCATAGTACATGTAATGAATGCACGTGAAGTACCTAGTAGCAAGACAATCACGTAATCTAAGATGATACACGTTGGGCTTGACTGCAGCAGAAGATGACAACTTTGAGCCGAAAGCTTCAACAAATTAAAAGAAACTAAAATGACTAATGTAAATAAGCTACTAACAAGATAATTTCCAGTTGGGAAATACTTAAAAATAAACAGTGTACTTGGAAATAGAAATTCTTCCTTGTTTGCAAGAAGTTTCCAAAATGTTTTTCTGAAGACAAGTAGTAACAAGTCCAATAGTTAGGATCAGACCTGTGAGCTGTGGATTGGGAGCTGTAATATATATATGTATATATATACACATATATATATTTTGGCAAGTCAGAAGCTGAAGTTGGATATTAGGCCTCTGTAACTGTATTTGTCTGTGGCAAGGCCAGGCTTAGATCTATCCGGGAATTTAACTGGGAGCCTCCAGCCAGGGGAGGAGGCACTTAAGCAGTGGTAAGAGGTGAATCAGGAGGTCTGGGGACCAAAGTYAGGAACCTATATGTGTTGGTTGCACACAACTCATGTCCATGAAGAATCCATGTATTATTGAAAGCAGAGTAATTAAGTTTGTGGGGGAAAACAGCCATGCAGGACTGGTCAAGATAGAAACCTTAACACAGTGTAGCTGCTTATTAGGTAATACTGAAATGAAGACGACCTCTAACTCTGTGAAGCATCTGCCACTGTTTGCCATGGTTTTTCAGATTAGAGGTACTACTAGCCTGATCAGGTTAGAAAATCGTAAGCACGTACAGGGCCACCATTTTCCTGGAGTTGTTTTGACTTTTATATGCTTRTTACTTATCCTAATTTAAAACCTTGACAAGTTTATGAGATTCTGATGTAAACAGCCTTTTAAGACTAATTTATATAAAGGAATTGGAAAAAGCAGTCAATTAGCAAAGTATTTATAAAACATGTATTTGATGATTCAAATATCAGTGAATAATAAAAGCAAACGGGAAGGTTGTAGAAGGGTATCTGTGAAGCTCAGGATTCTGCAAAACTGTCATGAATTTTAATGCACTCTAAGCCAACTCTAAAACTCTCAGTTGTTGCCTTTAAAATATAAGTGAAATAACTAGCTCGGTAGGAAAAAGGACATTTTATTAATGCTACAGAATAGTGGTATCTGTCCTAAGTGGAAAAGTAGAACCTCTGGTAGGAGTCTGCAGTAACATTTTGTTAGGAAATCAATCTAAATAAAAGTCTGAGGCCTAGATAACTGGCAACTGCTTTCTAAGATGTAGAGTCAAAATACAGTACAGTTTTACCAATTCTTTAGGTTTTATGATCTGAGTTCTAATACTTGGTACTCCTTTAAAAAGATGAGGTGCTGGAGTTGCAGGAATACACAGGACATTCCACTCCTACTTAAAGTAAGGTGTTCTCCCTCTGGTCAAGTACGAAAATGTGATAACAATACACCGAAAATTTGAAAAAAAACAAGAATGCAAAGAAAATAACTTAAGATGTATATGTTACAATGTTGAAATTCTTATTATCATGTATAATATCATCATAAAATACTGTCTGAGAAAATTATTCCATGGCTGTTGGACATCTAGGGTTCACCATACTAAATAGCATTTTGTGACTAAAACTTCAATCTCTTTTAGTTAAGGTATGTTTTTCTTATTTATATCTAACATGGGTTCTTGAAAATGCACTAACTAATCAATTCTGTTTTAGGATGGGAATATGGAATTACTATTCCTCCAGACACCAAACCAAAGTCTTGGGTTGCTGCAGAGAAAATGTATCATACACATCGACGACGAAGACTGGTGCGAAAGCGTAAAAGGGATCCAACTCAAACGGTATCAACAGGAAGGGTAAGTAGAAGAGAGTTACAGTCACAGATTGTATTTCTTACACATTGTAAGAGTTTGAGTTTTGTTTCGTTTTGTTTTTGTAGTTCACATGATATGGATTTCCTGAATAAAGAAATTTAATAMCAAAACCTCCACTTTTAAATAACTGTATTTTCATTATATTCTTTTTGTGTTTTTGTAAATTGACATTTCCAGCTTCTGTTTATGAGGGAATTATTATGCCTTGCGAGAGCAGTTGCAGATTCTTTTCATGACATTTATACAGTACCAGGGGTAACCTGGTTTTATGTTTGACAGGGAATGCCAACATACGAAGATCAGGAAGGGTGGGAATATGCTTCCTTGATTGGCTGGAAATTTCACTGGAAACAACGCAGTTCTGATACTTTCCGTCGAAGACGGTGGAGACGAAAAATGGCTCCCTCAGAGACACATGGTGCAGCAGCTATCTTTAAACTTGAAGGTGCTTTGGTAAGGTGCAGAGTATCAAGTCATTAAAAATTTCAGTCTGTTAAGTAACACAAAATAAGCAAGCTATTTTAGTTCCTGAATGGTTAGGCTGATATGTAACCGAGGAACTAATATAGTTTACATTGTTTACATTGTTTAAAGCCTGAAAGGGACTATTAAAGTATCTACTCAGACTCTTGCGTATCACTTTCATGGYTTGATTCTTTGCATTATTATTATGTGAGATTCAAAGCAAAAGGCTGAAGTACTACATGAGCCTTCTGTGAATAAATTGAAAAGATAGCCCAAGCTTTTCATATATATAATACMTGAATTATAATTCAGATGCATTAACATTAGCAGTAGAAACAATCAAGAGGCACTGAAACAGCTGCCTTTATTAATACTTGAATGTATAAACAAGCAAACACAGGAAAGAATAGCAAAGCATCTGAGAAGCTAGAATGACCTAAGTCACAAGTGCATAATCAGAATGTAAGTATTCCTCAAATTTTCAGGGCATGGCTTAAGTATTTAAGCTCTATTTACCACAA
Source organism: Rhea americana (assembly GCF_003343005.1). NCBI lineage: Eukaryota > Metazoa > Chordata > Aves > Rheiformes > Rheidae > Rhea > Rhea americana. Next base: position 450,445 of record NW_028185284.1, read on the forward strand.
TACAGATTGCAGAGAATAATGTAAGACACGGGTTGCTGCGAGAAGGGTAGTCTACTTTCCTAAGCTACTTATTCTGAGTTTGGTTGTACAGCATTGAGAGCTTGCTTTTTTCCTCAGNTTTTTTTTTTTTTTTTTTTTTTTTTTCACCAAATGTCAACCCACATTTCGTTCATAGTATTTTCTTTCTCTGCATATTTTGGTCCCATGGAATTTGAAAATTCCTTCTTCAGTTTCTCTTCAGTTTACTTTTTGGGCTACTGCTAGGGTAAAGGCTGCAGCAGGTCTCTGCAAGCAGGCAGACAGAAGACCCCTCCTCCTGTAAGAACTGATAGGTAGCTAATGCATCTTCAGAAATCAGACATTTTCCCAAACAAGTTGAAATGACTGGATCTGATTTTTGTACAGCTTCAGTGACAATAAGGAATGACTTTTGCACATAAGTAAACACCTTTCAAAGTACATTATTTCAGGAAAGAAAATTTCTCCTTGACCCAGAGGAGTAAGTGAAACCAGTATACACTCCCCATTTGTATCAGGTTTCTTCTGAGTCACATGCAGAGACTATTTTTTTTTTTTTCTATATGCAACTTTAGGGAGCAGACACTAGTATCGATGATGGAGAGGGGAAAACTACAGACAAAACGAAGGAGTCAGCTACAAGGGTGTTTGGTGCCAATACACCACTTGTTTCCTGCTACTTTGACAGTAAGTTCTTAACAATTCTTTTCTTATAAATTGTGGCCGTTTCTCTCTGGTCTCAAACAGAATTGCAATTCTTTGTTTTACATCTAGTTTTATATACCTCCTGTTAAAATTACTGGGCAGTCCTTGATTGAGCCGTATTTAGGCTATTATAAGAAGTTAAAATTAATCATTTTGATATGTCAATATACAGTTTATATTAGCATAAATTTTAAAATAAAAATGAGTAAGGAAAAATTTGATAACTTTGTATGGATCAAACAATCTTTATTTGTTTAGTGGTGGTCAAACATTTTTAAAACCTGTAGGGGATAGGAATTCTAACATCAACTGTGGCAGCACCTGAATTTTAGGCTGTCTAAATGATCACTTTTTATCCTGGTAGTCTTTTCATAACAAGCCTATGCAGGGAGCTAAACCAGCAGAAAAGATGCACGTTCAGTTAATCTTCTGCTGGCATAGCTCACTTAACTAGCTCTCTGTATGGTCAGAAAAATGCCATTCTTGACCCAGAGGATGCAGTAAGAGCTTGTGGTTGAGTTGACAGTGTGAGCAAAACTGTAACACTGCCAACTTATTCCAAGGCATTTTATGCCAATCTCACCAGAATAGGATTCACAAATAAAGGACACTAAAGTGGGAGCCACCAATGTTACTTAGTAGGAACAGAGGCCAATTACATCCCACTCCTTAGACACAAAATCTTTATTTGTTTTAATGTGTCACAGAGTGGCACACTTGTCTTTATTTGGAATCTATAGAAATTGAGCTCCCCTCTGGAAAGAGAAGCCTAAATCCCATCTTTTAAGAGCTGAAGAAGATTTTGCTGTTTCTTTCAAATAGTGACCRTACTAGCAGAAGGCACGGCCCCTTTTCTTGCCACAGTTCAGAGTTTTCAGCTCATGGCTGATGCAAGTGGCACAGATTTTTCCAAGATTTGAAAAGATTGGAGCTGACATTTTCAAACTAAAGTTGTACTAACTTAACCACACACTGCGCTGGGTTGGGGCCTCTCTCACATCTTCCTTTTAACCTATTCCAGCTCTCCTGTAATGTTTTTTTTTTTTTAATTTTCAGCCAAAGAGACAGGGATGCAATAGGAATAATTTTCTAGAGTTAACAGCTAAAATGTGAAACTCCTAAGTTCCTGGAAGTGCTATAATGGATCCTTAAATGKATATTTAAATTAACACAGGAATACCCAGTTCTTTTTCCTCTTTGAACTTCACTAATTCCTGTGCTGTTTCAAACTRTTTGAATGGAAGGATTGTTAAATGATCATACACTTGTAAAAATAGCATTTGTGTTTTTTCATTCCTGCTTTGTGTTGCTACAAATAGGCAAAGGTGCTAGCTTGTTGGTACTAGTATATATGAAAAAATACAGAAATGTTTCTACAGTGCCAGTGCTTTAATTGAAAAACAATTTAAGGCATTTTTATAAACRGAAAATAGCTTCATTAAAGAAAAGATGCCTGTATAGGACCAATACATTTTAACTCTTTTTATTTATTTAATACAGGAGTATATAGTTACCACCTTCGCTGTTATGTCTACCAGGCAAGGAATCTGAYGGCTTTAGACAAGGACAGTTTCTCAGGTATGGAAAAATCCTCCTAATTGTGCAGAAATGCACTTTTGCAATGAATTAGTAAGTTGATTTAGCTATAGACTGTCAAGTTAGTGTGTAGGTCCTAGATACTGAAACTCTATCAGGAAGGCAGTTACAGCTTCATCACATGTGATCTAGATYTGGTTAGTGCTGTCCCAGAAGTTGCCCAAAACAAATGGTCTTGTATGTGCAACACCTGCTGCTGCCAACTGAATTCTCAGGGAATGGAAATTCAAACAAGGCTGGAAATTCCAGTAACTAAACCCTTCCCTGTGCCTTAGTTTTCTTCTTCTAACCAAAGCTTAGTATTCTTAAGCCTTCCTGCACAAAAGCAAGGCTTCTATATCAGCAATTTTCTGTCTGTGATTATTTTTTTATATTAATTTAGCACTAAGATGAACTTGCAGAAAACTGTACTGTGCCTTACTAATAAATGTAGATTTTTTTTGTACAAGAGTGGTTGTTGCCCCTTTTACTCTTCACTCAGATATCCCACCAATGTTGTACCCATTTGGCATCTTTGTAGTTGGACTAATTCAATACTCGGATTGACAAGTACATAATTTTTGATAGTTAAAATTCCATGGGGACATCAGACCAAATTGAAATTGGTTTCTGTAAGAACATGACTTTGCATTTTCCTTAAATAAATTCAGCCAAGGATAAAGATGAGGAGCTTGGGATTTATTTTCATTGGAATTTTCTTTCCACCTCAGCCCTCAGTAATTCTTTTCTTCTCCCTTTTCTTAACGAATGATTTGTAGTGTATATCTTAATTTGTTAGAGAAGATACAGATCTATAGATAACTGATTTTTTTGTATAGCTGCCTATATGACGCTGCTTTGGTCTCATTTCAATATATAGCATTTAAGAACAAGACAAAGAAACAATAAATCTGCAATTCTTATGTGGAAAATTCAGGACAGGTACCTCAAATRCAGTCACATGTAAACCAGCCCATCTACGATCTGTCTTCCTCCAAATCTAGTTGGAAGACACATTTTGTAAAACTTGGATCAGGTACCTTGCCAGAGGCTATTGAAAGTGGCCTAAAGATAACCTTTAAAATAGCTCCTGGTGCTTAGTGATAGCAATTTGTACAGGAAATGTTAGAGTTCATCATCAGATACCTTCTGCAGAGCTCCTTATGATTTAAAGACCTGCCAAACAGTGGGCCTACACCACTTTAATCATTCAGCTGTTTCACAAAAAGAAGAGATTGCTATAAATAAGCATATTTGACACCAAAGCTTGTTCTGAGCAATATAGCCTGGGAGAATTCATTGTTTAGTAGCTAATCAGAACTACAGTGATCTATTTGCATTATTTATGAGCCTATAGATTTGTATGTCAGTGGARGCACAAAAAGAAACTCTTGTATGGACAATATTTAAAGGGATTAGTATAGCCAGTGTTCCAGGACAGTTTTCAGGCTTTCTGATTCATAAGATGCTTTAATCATTTTCACATATCTCTCTGTTAATCAAGACTTACATAAGGGAAACTATTTAGTAATCAAATGGAATTTGCTGTATTAAAAATAAATAATGATTATATGTGGACTTTTATTTATATAGAATGCCTTATAGTGCTGATAATAACTGAAAAGAAAAACAACGTACTATAATTTGATAGAAATCGGRCTCGTGCATCTTGTGGCTTGATGGGGTTTGGTTTGTTTGTAACTATATGCTTTTAATCTTTGTATGATATTTCAGATCCGTATGCTCATGTTTCTTTCCTCCATCAAAGCAAAACAACTGAGATCATTCATTCAACTCTAAATCCTACGTGGGACCAAACTCTTATATTTAATGAAATTGAGATCTATGGGGACCCACAGACAGTAGCCCAAAATCCACCTAATGTTGTTATTGAACTTTTTGACAGTGACCAAGTGGTATGTGGAAGTTTTTACTCTGATTGCTTCCTTTTTTTCTTGAGGGTAACACATGAATCACTATGATTACTTTCTTCATTGGCCAATTTGTGCAGGGTAAAGATGAATTTCTTGGAAGAAGTGTTTGCTCCCCCATGGTCAAATTAATTCCAGAAGAGGAAATCACACCAAAACTACTCTGGTATCCTGTAATAAATAATGGCAAAGCTAGTGGAGACATTCTTTTTGCTGCAGAACTTATTTTGAGGGACAAGGTATATACATTTTTATAGTCTTCCACAGTAAGTAATAATGTGAAGTTATACTGCATAATACTTGCAGGTCTTAATACTTGCAAGCTATTTTGTTAAAGGAAGAGGAGAGAAACTAGTATGTATGTGTTTGTCTTAACAGGGTGGYTCAAACCTTCCAATTCTTCCATCACAAAGAGCACCGAAGCTTTACATGGTACCTCAAGGAATCAGACCAATAGTTCAACTCACTGCTGTTGAGGTAGTTTATTCGTAAACTTAATGAATAAAAGTACAATAATTTCATCCTCCAGGCTTCATATATTTACCTCAATAAAAATGTAATTTAAAATTTATTTTACAGATTCTGGCTTGGGGACTGCGGAACATGAAAAACTACCAGCTGGCACCTGTCCTGTCTCCAAGTCTCATTGTGGAATGTGGAGGTGAAATGGTGGAATCTGTGGTGATCARAAACCTCAAAAAAACACCAAATTTTCCATCTTCTGTTCTCTTCATGAAAGTGGTACTTTGCTAATAATTATATTTGAACTATCTATTAGCAGCATTAGTTATCCTATGCTTTTAAATGTTATGTAAAATAGAAGTTGAAAACTTGCACATCCTTTTTTCACTTAACATAAGCCATTTACTGAGCTTGAAAATTCTAATAAAGGTCATATAAATACATCTGCACACATGGTGAAAAAATTTGGTGTCTCATGTGCAGGATGTGTATTTATTTGAGAAGGTATTGACTCACCTTTAAATCTGTGTGACTACTTCTGTACTGCAAGAATGGGAGCTGTACAAAAATCAAGAAGATTAAACATTTGAGGCAACTTAATTTTCTTACGATTTCTATTGAATTATAACAGTATGAGGTTAGATATTTTCATGCACTATACAGCCACACAACACAGTAGTTCAATATTAAACRAACGAAGTAGAAGTTCTAATTTGGGGAGAAAAATACTATTCTTAGTTTTCCTTCTGTTTGCATTATAAATAAAACTCTAACCTTTAATYTTTAGCTTTTGCCAAAAGAGGAGTTATACAGTCCATCTCTTGTTATTAAAGTAGTAGACCACAGACCATTTGGACGGAAGCCCATCGTGGGACAGTGTACTATTGATTTACTAGAGAGCTTTCGCTGTGACCCCTACACTACTAAAGAAGACATTGCACCACAACTGAAAGGTACGTGTCTGGGAAGTGAAAACAACTTTTATTTTCCTATGAGATGCTAGAAAAACCTTTGGTGTTTAATCTGCATACTGTACTGATGAATGTTGTATACTTAGAGATAATATGATCTGAAAGAAAAAATCTATTAATAAAGTAGTGCAATAATCTGAAGGTATAAGAGGAGAAAGTCTCCTGTCAGACTGAATGTACTGATCCTCTGAAGCTCCTCGTTAGTGGGAACTTGGAACTTAACTACCTGCAGATTCCCATTGCTCTCAGTACCACGGTAAAGAGGTAATATTACAGCAGAAATGCACTGAATGCAAAGCTGATGCTTTCCTCTGTATTTTTTCAAAATTTTATTCTTTTTTTAATTCTGTACATTTGAGAAACATATATATATATATATATATATATATATATACACACACACAACACAAATTGTTATCTAACGGCATTTTTTAGCAGAACATGGCAACTAATTGCTTGCATTAAAATGTCAGATGTACAGCCAGTGAATTATTTTACATTAGGGTTTTGAAGGGTTTTCTGTAACCCTTTGGATTTCAAATCTGATGGAAAAGCTCAGTAAGGTAATTCTTCCTACAGCATATTGCCTTAATAAAAATTTTTGGCTTACAGTTAGTCTTCTGTCTGCTGCACCTCGCCGGGATACTGTAATTGAAATGGAAGACACACAGCCCCTGCTAGCAGCTCAGGTAATTTTTGTAATTTGATACATACTTCTTTGGATCTGGGATTTCTAAGAAACTTTCTAGACAGCAAAATTCATAGGAGTATGTGCAGCCTTCCAGAAAGCCAGTTGGAACAAAGTTACTTTATGTCAGAGAAGCAAATGAAATATGTTATTTTACCCTGTTTTTTTACATAGTAAACATTGAACTGCAGCTTTTTTGCGTGGTACGCTTTACATGGTAGTTTAAYGGGGAATATATTTTTTCAATAGCTACTGGAAGTGTATGATAGAACATTATTACTCAGTCATCCACTGATGATGTTTAGAGCAGCCTGATCTCACATAGACTGAGCAGTWCTAAATAAAGGTAGAGATGTGCTTTGATGGGTACAGAATCAAAGCCAAGGTCTTCCACTGTTCATTTTATCACARTCATGGCCTTGCTTCTCTTATGGTATCGTCATCTGAAACGAGTACACTGAAACAATTTTTTCTGCACTAATGTGTCTTTTCTAACCTATTCGGATGTGCCTTGTGAATCTCTAAACTATTGCTCTGATACTTTTAGCACCACCACAGTGCAGTCTTATCTTACAGGTAAAAATAATCCAATTTGCAGAATTTTACTGTAAGTTAAGACCTGAGTTAAGACAAATTTCAGCCAGGATATTTTCAAGGAAGTCTGCAAATTTTTTGAGGGTTGTATAATGCTCCCCTTACATAGAAGGCATTTTCAAAACTTTCTGATGGCCTGTTATTTTGAAGAAAGCATTAAGAATATATGCTTCAATACAGTAATTTTTCAGGCTTTTAATCCGAACTTTTTACTTAAAATAATAAAGCTAATAGTATTATTAAATATATGTATTTGTTTACAAATGCATTGCTTTTTTCCTTTTTAGTAGTGCAGACTTCTTAATGTTACTGCTATAGAGGTCCCAGAGTAAATACTACCACTGAAATTAGACTTTGAAGTCCCCAATCTAAGGACTTGCTGCTATTTTAATATGTTATTGATTGCATTGTTGTTTTTTTATTACTTCTTCAGTATCTCAGTGTCATGATATTGAGACTCTCATTTGCGTACATCACAGAACATTTTTGTATTCATACATGTAAACTGTCCTTGACATTTAATTTGGAACAGTAGAAATGACTTTTATAATGTTTATCTGAATAAACTTCCTGTTCTGATTAATATAAATGCTTTCTAGATGGCAGAGAGAATTATTTAGAAATTTTGAACTACAAATAATTTTTAAAAAGTCAACATTTTTAATCCTGTAGCAAAATGAATTGATTGAAGCTGATCTCAATTATAATAGAGATCTTAAATATTTTGTAAGATGAAACATGATGTTAGAGCTCGACACCATTCGTGCCAAATTTAGTGTAATACAATATACAGTAATAGCATTCATATGAGAGAGGAAAAAATACTCAGAACAATTTAAATTATTGTAACTGTGGGAAGCATAAGTTTTACGGCAACAACACTGTAAAGACGCAAAATACCAAAATTTCATCAATTACATTCCAATTTCCAGTGTTTAAGCAGTATGTCAACAGCACTCAGCAAAATGGCTTCTCCAACAACAGTGCATGTATGTATGTATGTATGTACATATGGAGCTTATGCATGGAGATGACCAGAGCGGGAGCACGGGGGTATGGAGGGTGGTGTATACGTGATGTGGCTGTGAGGCTGTACTTCTCTTTGCAGTAATTCCATAGAGAGATTTTGGAGATGATGGTCATGAGAAGTCTAAGAGGATTAGTTAGAGTTACGAAGGTATCCTTGCAGTTCCTTTGAAACGTCTTACTAGTTCTGCACAAAAAACTTTAAAGTCTGTTTTTTGGTACCAGCTTATTTGTTATCTACATACCAGAAACACCAGAATTAACGGGACTCATTTAACCTTGCTATTAGTATTCAAAGTTTGTTAACAGGTCTGCTTTCTGGAGACTAAAATAAATCTATAGTAGATAAAATGAAAACTAACTTTAGTAGGAATCCAGTGTGTCCCTTAATAAATTTCTTCTGTAATTTCAAGTTGTTCAAAAAATTAGCAGTTCAGTCTTAGTATCTTGAAACAATCTACAGTGTGGTCACTGGATAACTAGAAAAATGTACAATAATGGTTACATGGTCTTTACCACGTGATGTTTCACTCCAAAATCTCAACTTTATCGTATGGCATTTTTTTTTCTGTGTTTTGGCATTCTGTGAGCGTATCCTGCTTTTACAAGTTTTAGTAATTATAGTATCCAAATATGGAAGACTTATCATTTGCTTTGGGAATTTTTAAAGAAGGGCTTAAGGTTTATWTATTTTCTTTCTTAAACTTCTCTTTCCAAAGCTACCAAGTGCATTATTTGAGGAGCATTTGAAGGTCTATCAAGTAAAAAACTGGTTTTTAAAACTTTCAGCATTGTGCTTTGATGAAAGATTCAGTGATCTACACAATTGTATTTTGCAGAAACTCACTGCGAGTTAAAATGATTATTGTGTAGGAATGCAAGCTGCCCTTCACGTTACCAACATTATAAACCAATGTTTAAGGGAAGTCAAATTCAAATAGCGCAAAATATTGAGTAAAACCTGCTTGTAAGTTTTGGAAATCAATAATGACATGGGTTTCTGAGAATAAATCACTCAAATTGCCTTCAGAAAATATGACAAACTTTCTTGCAAAGCTGAAAAAACTTACGYCATAGTTCCAATTTGAAGTTGGACAAGATTACTAAAAGATAGTAGATATGAACATACTGAGATAATTACTTTCAGAATAGAAAGGGGAATAGCATAAGTATGATGTACCAGAGTGATGTCCTGATCTATTGATGCATTTGGTTTGTACTTGTAAACTGTTTTTCTTGTTTCTTTTGCTTTGCACAAAAATTTAAAGATTATGCCTTTAAATTAAACCACATGGATAATATATAAACACCAGCACAAATCACTCTTGCTAATCATTGCTTCCAAATGGGATGCATAATGCTTGCTCTTAATGRAGTATCTGGTCATTATTATTATTAATTATAGTATCTGTGATTTAACAGGTGAAGCATTTTGGACTGTGCAGATTGTTACTGAACTTGCATTAATAGATTTGTAGACTTGTAATACTTGTTCCTGTACTTTTTTTCCAAAATTTTTCAGCCTCTGAAATTCCACAGGCTGTAAACAACTGCAAAACAATAGCAAAAGGAAAAGGCTGTTGAGCATTAGAATTTTTTTTATATATATATAAATACTCCTAAGGTGCAAAAATGACTTCAGTTTGTGTGTGTGGAATTTGTTTGGAGAAGAATCTCTGGAGTAGATTCAGTTGTTTTGTAAGCATTCATAAACATTTTTGTCTAAAACTGATCAGTCAGATTCAGTGCTCTTTTCAACCGCAGATGAAAGCAGTGAATGTTGGTAGTGTGTAAATCAGTAAATAGAATCCAAAGTTGAAACACTGCACTGATTAAAGATGAAAACTAGATT